>NW_027286656.1:0-16368 GCF_022747635.1 Hetaerina americana | reverse complement strand
TCGCATGGCATCACCCCGAATTTGTTTTTTTTGCGATGGTGTTAAAAAAAATTCAACCATTTAGATATCAAAGAAAATTTTCAATACAAAATAAAGAAAAAAAAGAAGTTTCAACCACAAACACCTAATCTATTCCAGGAATTTGTTTCTTCGCGTATGACAGTACTATGACTCTAGCCCACAGCTTATTGGAAACAGATGTCTCTTATTAGGCTGGTTGACGAGTTTCTTCTCTCTTGGCACTCTGTTGATGGTGACGTTTCATCTGCTCTGCTGTCGGCATCCTCAGGCAAAAGAAGTGGAGACTTCTCAGAAAATGTCGCTATTCTTATTCGGCCTCGGAGGCATCAGCGTGGGTACTTCTCTCTGATTGTTTGGCGTTATTTGCAGCTGCCGCGCACATCAACCAATCGGAGTGCAGTAACGCAGTCTGACACACCAACAGCTATGCTCGCACAGCGACGTGTTTTTGGACAGAGGTTTTGCAGTTTTTACTGCAAACACGGGTGAACTCTGGGCCAATACCTCTCCCAGTCAAAAAAATTATTGCTATTCAGCCCTCAATGCAACGTTTATAACTTCCGTACTCTCCTGGCAACCCTGACGAGGTCGTCGACGAGGACGACGATCATATTTTTATTAGTATCTTTCAAAAATTAAACAAAAAGTCATTTTTCCCTATGAAATTCCGTAAAATAGCATGCCAAAGCTATAATTAATTTAAAATTATAGTTTATGTGGAATAAAAATAGTTCAAATCATTTTTTATCGCTTTGTAATCATCTTCTCTAGTTATTTTTGTGAATTTATGGATCTTTTTATTGTGTGTTCATGCTAAATTTACTTCCAAAATTATTGAACAAAGAGTTTACGATTGTCCACTTACAGTAATCGTATTGCCACAGCCTACCTGGGATCGTAGGATTTCCTTCTCAAGATTTCTATTACCAACCCATTAATCGTTACATGCAGTAAGGAAATAGGGTTGATTGCTGTCTAAATTCTCCGCATATCTTGTATCTTAAAATCAGATGGCAAGAAAAGGGAAATTTGACAAAACGGTCGCCTCTTCACTTGAAACGAATAGATCGATAGGTGTTTTTGGCATAGGGTTTTCTCTCGGTTTTCCTATTCAAAGTACATTCGCGATAATTCCTCCCTACCAAAGGGGTTAATTGAGAATCCTGCGTCAACAAAGTATAGATTGAATATTATTTCTCTCAAGTTCCAATTTGATAATGACATAACGTCCTCGTGAGACTTGTCCTATATTTAAGGGCTCTTTTAGTTCTGTATTAACGTTCCCAGGATCTCAATCATCACGTGTTTACCTACCTTAACATCCCTTTAAAGGCCTCGGTACTGATTAGTCGAGGAGGAAGTAATTGCCACGTTCGCGCTGTGTAAGAATATCGTCCTTTGGAAAAGAAAAAAGATTCCCGCGCCGTGCTCTTCGGGTTCCTGGAAAATTTTTCATCTCTCTCGTTTCAGGATTCTCAATATTTTATGTTATCACCCCATGCATGAGCACCCGGCTTCCTCCTCTCCGGAAGAACTTGTTTCAGGCATTTGAAAAATCATGCTAAAAGGTGGTATTCGAAGGATTAATAGAATCAAAACTCTTCACGGCTGTGGCTGCGAGGTACGGCATTCCTGCCTTCAAGAAGGAATCTTCATTCTCCTATCAGTTTAATTTCAACTGGTAGGTGAACGAAGATACTGTAACATTAGATCTAATTTCAATTGCAAAAAGCGAGATATGCTTGAGCTTTCTGGATTTTTCATGAATTCAATCCTTATATTTTTCTCAAAAGAAAATTTGTTTGATTTATTATACTATAGTACAGGAGATAACCTTTTTATATCAACGGAGTCCGTCGGTTCAAGACTTTTTGTGGAATTAATTCGATACTTTTTCACGCTGGTTTTGATTTATTGTCTATTTTTGTGTCACATCCATACCGTCGAATCACGCCATTCATTATTTTTCTCTCCTGAAAAGACTTCGGTATTTAATCTACTTACCATTTCACATTGAAAACTTTTCCTGCTCCGCTTCAAATAAAAACCCCTTTCAAATGCCGACTGAGGCAGAACAATGCAGACTAAATGTCGTACACGTGTCTTGAATTTTATTTAATTTCCTTCTTTTGCCGTTGCAGCTTAAATTTCATAATTGGAGGAAATCAGCATTGGGACGGCACAAAAAATTTGAATCACCCCTATAATTACGCAGTGTGTCGCAAAACCCTGATTGTGGGTCAGGGACTGGTGTGGGATTTTTTTTCTTTTTTAAGTGAAGAAGGAGCGTGGTATCCGAACTGCAGGATTCGAGGTTGAAACCCGGTGACCATTCTGGGCTATTTCAGCTTCAACCAAGTGGTGTGATTTTTTCGGGTAACAAATCTTCATGGGAATCTAAAGGCGGCCAACGAACAGGAGCTATGCCCTGCATCATTGTGTTTGAATTTCATCCATCTTTGGACAAAGTATTAGGTGAACTCTACCCTCACCTATAATCACAACTTCGGGTTGATTGCTGTGTTTTTTGCTAACCATAATAAATTGAGACATTTTATTAAAAAATCTTGAAAAGGAGAAAATAAGTGTTACTCTGAGATTTACTATTATCTCATCTAGCTTGTTAATCCACGTTTAATTATAAGTTTTTGCGCATTTCTGGGCGAGTAGTAGTTAGGATTGAACGAAATACCGCCGTTTATTTAAATTTCTCTCTACCATTCCCACTCTGGTTCGGAACTCCAAACTCTCCTCCTTTCCCACCGTTTCCTCTCCATCCCGCGACTTCGATGTTCCCCGCACCGCCGCTGCACCCGACTGCCGTTGGCCTCCCTCCGCCTCCTTTATCCTTGCATCCCCACGCATTGATTTCTCGAATATTCCCGCCTCACCTTCCAAAACATACCTACGCAAGGAAGGTATGCATTGTTGTTGCAGATTCAAAAGAGTTCTCCTCTCTTACTGCATCAAATGGCCCCTCTCTCGAGTCTTTGTCGCTCAAGGACTCAAAATTTTATTGCAGTTATCACCGATCGTGCTAAGGAGAGGCTAGATTTTAAATCATAAATTTCGTAGGTGTATTTCGCATGATTTTATCCTGGGGGTCTAATTTTATAATGTTATTTAGAACATGCATTTTAAATCATATACTGATCTCACAAGCAAGCCTGTGAGGTGATATCTTTAGTCCGACTCTTTTTTATTCTAATTAGAGTATGAGTATTTCCTTTATTATACTGTCATTTTGAGGCTGAATTATTTTCACTTTTGAATGATTTTTAACATTTTTCCACTTTTTAGAGAGTAGCTCTAGTCAATATCGTGTTTCGGTTTCTCTTATCATAAGGTTTTAGCCTAATGACTAACAAGCCATTAGATTTAGAGCCCCCATTGAAGCAGACGCGTTTCTGTAATAGATTTGATTTTAAAAAGTGGAAAAATACAACCCTGATAACTTTGACTATGTTACGCCTTCCATCGTGGAGTGATAAATCTTTGCCGCTTAACATTCTTCCATTGGATGTTTTTGAAAATGGAACACTTCACACCTATCCACATTAAAAACTCAATTAAGTCCAAGTCCAAGTAAGTTATTCCATGCATTTTTAAACCGTGAATGAAATTTGACTCTATATTTTTTGAACTATCCATTGCCCTGAAGACGTTTTCATTCTTTCTTTGTTTGTGGAATTTTTTAAAGCGAATACCTATACTTCCCCATGTATTGGCTGCGTATCCTCAATGTGGCTTACATAATACGAAGGTGACACCTCTCCATTGCATATTCTTTCAATTTTCGTTGGACCATTTATTAAAGCATCAAAGTATCTTAAGCTTTCTTTATATCTTATCCGTAAGCTTGCCATGAAAGTTTTTAGCCGAGGATAAATGCTACGTACATTGCGAGTTACGATATTTTCACCCACTTCAGTAATTCTACTGCGTCTAATTTGGGTGTTATAATGCTAATTGAACCGAGCTAATTAGGCTAAATTTGCTAAGCTTGGATTCTTGTATCTTATATTTTACGTGAGCTTAAAGTTTTAATGAAATCGCGGGAATAAAAATTGATAAAAATAAAATTTTGAGCTCATTCGTCGTAAAAACACCTAATGATCCTTCCCAGGCTCTCCTGAAGACAGACAACGACGAAATTACCAATCCATTTTCCAGAAGGAGCGGGGTTTGGGATCTCGTTTAAAATCAATCTGATCCTAGCTCATCTCCCTTTCTCACTGCCTAGTTGTTCCTTTCAACGATAATACCCAGAGCTTTATGTCCACTAGTCATTTTCAACCTCACTGTCCACTCGGTGGCACATCAAAAGCATGCCACCCCCAGCCCAACCCCCTTCTTCCCCGACCTACCACCTGTCTCCGTCCCAGAGGAAGTCTTGCGGAGGGAATAAACGACCACTCCTCCCTAATAAACCGGGGATATTAATTACTCCTCGCGCCAACGATTAACTTAGCTTCCGGACCGATGTATGAGAGCGGAAGGGCGTCGAGGGAGGTTGGAGGGAGGGGTGGAAGGGAGGGGGCGAAGGGTTCTGTCGAGTGGCGTGGCCCTGGGTGTAGAGGACGTGGTGGGGGATGGAGGGGGAAGAGTGGGACGCGGGAGGATGACATCCGGCGTGGTTATGGGTGTGAGAAGGGGAAATTTCCTCGCGACGCAGGGCCTCCGGGAAACTTCCATCCTCTCCAGGATGGGAATATGGGACGTTTTTGCCCGCTCAGATCCGGTAATAAATGCAGCGTGCTGGAGGGAAAACGAGAAAAAGATGGAGGGAAGAGGAAGGTGCTTCTCTCGCCTGAAATATGCATGCTAAATACTACTTAGGGTCTCTTTCCTCATCCGTCTGTGTGCTTCTACGGGAAACTCCCCGCCGACCCGTTGATGCATCGCCCTTGATGTTTTAATGATCCTGCGGATTCGAAAAATATGCAAGGAGTTTAGATTAAGTTAAATGTGATTCAAATTTCTACTTGGTTTCTATGCTTGTTGTAGCGGAGGTGGGGATCAACTTTTCGATCCTTTTATTTATTTAATCTTATGGTGAAAATAGATAAAATATATCATATTATTGAAAAAAATGCTAGTAAAATAAATTGACGAATTAACCGATTCAGCGGACTAGGTTTTGTGTTGTTTTATGTATTTTATGAACATTTTGTACAATTTTATGTGAAAATTTATGAAATGGTGTGTGAAATGTGGAGATGGTTTTTTTTCGTTGGATCAAGGCGCTGAGAAAGTTGTCCATTTATTTCTACCTGTAAAAATCTAAGTTTTTCAAGAAAAACTGAATCAAAAATCAGTAGATTCATTAATGAGGAAATGTTTGCTGAAATTATTATGTCTTGCATGTTTTGCGGGGACAATGTGAGAGGTGTGAGATGAAAACTGACCACAAAATGTAATGAGGTTCTCATGATGTAAGGAGTAATCTTAAAAATTCGAGGGAATAAAATTAGCAGGTTAAGCAGTTTAAGCATTTGGTTAGTTATTTAGAGGGAAGGAGGGACGAAAGGAGAAAAATTGTGTAAAATAATAGGCATTTCGGAGGCATAATCGGCAAAGGACAGAATTGATGGCGTGAAAACTGAGTAAAGATACGTAGAAATGATTGGTAAATACTTAAATATGGAGTATATTACTGTATAGGTATGATAACTGGTATTTTAGGGAAGAGGATGATCGTAAACATGAGGATTTTCAAATGTGGATACGGCGAAGAATAAGAAATCAAATTATATAGAGAGAAACACAAACATGGAGATTGGCAAAAAGAAAAAGACACTGGGAGAAACTAGAATTGGGCAGAAGATGCAGAAGGTAAAACTATGTTGAAGGCCGTCATATAAGATAGACCGTTGGGAAAACTATGGCTGAAGGACAAGAATATAAGTCAAAGCAGGCGGAAGTTGCGAAAAAATGAGGAAAGAATTAGGAAGTTTCCAAAGTACTTATAAATAAGTTGCCGAAATTGGTCGCTCAAAATATTCATTTAAAATAGGTATATTACCTTATTTGTTTAATGGATTATGCACACATATTAAAAAATCTAAGGAAATGAAAGTTTGTTATTACCAAATGATATGCATAGAACAATTTGGATTCTTAAACCTAATATAATTTTCTTTTTTAATATTGGTAATCCTGAAAAAAATACAGCTTTGGCAAATCGGTCCGTTGCACATTACCTTCCCTAATCATTCAAAAAATATGCAAACTAGTTGAAGGTTCTTACAATCCTGCTCATTTATATAAGAATAAACTTTTAAGTCAAATGACATGGAGAATGAGGGCAATGATTTTTAACTGTTGGAGAATGGGTACCAATGAAAATAAGTTCGAAGACTACTGATTAGTTATGTTCTTTTGGTAACCAATTTATTGGTCTTCAATTGGATAAAAATGATGACTTTTATGCTTCGAGACAATATTTTAAAGTTAATTGACATCTTAGAGGTAAATATGTTTTGCATGCCACAAAATGACATATATCACGCATCTGCACGGTTCTCGAGTTAAGTTTTCCCTCTGATTCATTTATGGTTATTTTCTTCAGTAATTCAATATTTCAGAGCCAAAGAAGATATTAAATTTATGATTACTATTTCATAATAATGAGCCCATGATAACTCTTTTCCACTAGATATCGATTTATTACACGATCGGTTTCGATATACTATATAATCTTCAGGTGACACCTGAAGATAATATTTATGAATGATGATCCAGTTGTAACGACTTCTCCCAACAGCACAAAACCAGAGTATGATACTTCTTTTATAGTTATCTTTTATAATCATATTTTTTTCTCTTATTATTTTCGTGTTACTATTTACTCTGGAGGTGTCACGTGGTTAAATGCTAGTGCTATTGGTCAGAGTACCACTACATCAGATGAAAGAAATATATCTGAATCGCAAAATGCAATAAAATGACGGAACAAGGGGGTCGATAGTCAGACGGCCTATCTTAATGCCAACATATCTGTTTGTTTGAAAACACTGCGAAATTGAGAGAAAGAAAAATTGAAGATGTAAATAAGAACTTCTCGTTTGAGACACTTGGAGATTAGAAGAATGAAGATATTTTGCACGGATCAGAAAATAATACAAGTAATAAACATTTAAATTCGGTGATTTTTTTCTCTTCAGTAATTTCTACGAATTTCATCTCTTCCAAATCCATGATTATTTTTATCATTTATATCATTCGAGCAGAAACAGAAAAATACTGAAAATAAAATGGATATGGAGATAAAAGAGAGAATAGCTTCATGAGGAAGAGGGGAATTGGTTGGACATATGCTGAGGCATGACAGTTTACTGAAGATCATTATTGATGGAAATACGGAGGGGAAAATTCACTGAGAAAGCCCTAGTTTGGACTGCGGCAAGTAGGCAGTGGAAAGTTTAGGTGCAGGGAGCAATGAAAGAATGGAGAGGTTGTCAGAGAACAGGATGATAGTTCGGAGAGCTGCTGTAAATTAATCCTCGGGCTGATAGCTTGTAGACGAGAATCTCATTTAAAGTCCTCGGTAGTTCTATCAGTTCACATGTCATCTATCGGACGTCCCTTTCCATCTGTCTTTACCTGGATATCGCGCCTCTAAATAAGACCGGTGATGCGTTCCCTCCTCATAATTAGCTTGCATTAGATGATTTTGTTCAACTTTTGATTATAGAGACGTACATATTCACTGACGTTGTCTGGAATTTTCAACTTAGCGCTCTGGAGCTCTGGAATTTTCAACTTAGCGCAACTCAAACATGAGTCCCATGACATCAATTTTTTGATATGTCTTCACGCGACCTCTGACCAAGAATTTGCTTTCAGCAGCCTCTAAGCCATTTTATACTCTCATAGTCTTCCTATCACTTCTCATTTCACAGATTTCCATTATTTTATTCCCTTATTAACCCTTTGATTCCCACTGAATGTTTTCTTTCATTGTGACCGTCGAATACTATTTAGTCTCCACTGATGTGGAGATTAAATTGACATGATTCTTTGAATCCATGAAAAGGATATCACAAAGTCATTGGTTCTATCAAAATGGAAGCAGCCACCGAATACCTACTGTTTAGACCTCTGTCTGCCCTAAAGAAGGATATCTGCACGCGACAGTGACGAATATGCTTTAGGTTATCCTTAAAGCGGATTATTAAAAATTAAAATTGAATCGATTGCATGAGGTTTGCATCGCATTCGGCACGTAACGTTGCAAATCTTAAGTGTCTAAACGGTGTAGTGAGTATCTGCCACGCAAATTCGAACAATCCTACTCTCGAAGGAGTGTCTAGGAAGGAGAAGGAATGGGGTGGTGTGGAAGAAGGGGCGAAGCGTTGAGTGAAAAGGAGTGTAAAGGAACCTTTTGCGAAAGAAGTTCGGCATTCATGGTTGAACGGGATTGGTTGGTGAAGGTGCTGTAACAGAGGACTAAAATGTATGCCATGCATTTACGCCCTTTAGAACACTTAAGTGACTCACATCTTCTCATGAATTCAGGTCAGAAGTTTGGAAAATTTTTCTTTTGAAGAAAAGTTTTACCAGGAGCAGGCTCGAGGGGATTATTTTTCTTCCTGAAATGCTCGGAAACTAGAAACTGTTGAGAGGAGGGATGCGTTTCAATGCAAAAATTACCATGGGTTAAAGAATATTTTCAATAAATTTGTGCGAATGTCGTTTATATTTTGGTGGAGATTTATTTAGCTTTTCATTTCCGAACTGTATTGGCATAAAAATATACTGTGCCACGAATAAATGACAATAATTTGATGAATTTAGTTTGAAACTAATGCATTCAAAGATCGGTATTCAAATACAAATTTATTTATTTTATAATGGCTAACGCATTTCTAGACGTTAGATTTCTACGCAGGTAATTCTTCCTAGTGGATACCTTCAGTCGAAGTGTATTTGACCGAAAACAGAAGATAAAAGTTATCAGTGTGACACAAAAAGACAGTAGTATACATGTACACATGCATAATACTCATGAATCATAATTGGCCACGGCATGAACTTTAGTTAAAACTATGTCACTATGGAAGATATTTTGGGCTTATATAAGGATTGGTCTGAGCTTTCAAGACTATTTTCTCTCTACAAGCATTGTTATTTTGTTCGCAAATATCAGCGTGCTAATCCTTCCTCCGTGAATCCTCAAGTTATATATTAGGTTTTGAAAGGAAATGAGTAGCACAATTTCTTACAATAATTTTTCTTGCTCCCCACTTTCATTATATCCATTATTACCACCTACTTCCTACAGAGCGCTTCTTTCTCTCCTGTCGTTATAATTCATTCCAGTATCTTTTTCGAGGCGTATCTTTATATTGTAGCCCAAAGAATGGGCACCATTGTATTCTAGTCCATTTATGTGTAGCTTTATCTTCGCCGTCATCTCTGGAATACTTAAAATACACAAATATTTGAGCAAATAAAATTTTGTCTAAAGTGGTGTTGTTGACGCTTGTTCATTGTCCAATATGTGGAATGACGGCCAAGGACAAATGGCGTCCGCAACAGTTCCCCACATGAATAAGAATCGCACTCGTTTGGGGTTTTAAGTCAATGAATGATTGGCCACACTCCTTTGGCTTTGTTTTGCCTGTGCTATACTGACTGATTGGAAGTCTTTAGAAGCTTTCTTGTACTTTTCAATATCTGACAGGGTCATCCATGCATAATATTGAGCACTACGCTTTCTACCATTATAGGTGCTGTGCGGATGTAATATAATGTAATGTGAATTCAGAAGATCGAAGATGCTTAGTTAAGCATTTTGAATTCCACAAGTACCTGCCTTTTAACTCCATCTGGTTTTTATCGAAGTATTGTGTCATCATTTTTTTAACTAGGGTGGTGCAAGAAAATAGGTATAGTTTTAAATCGTTAACATTTTTTATTTTATTAAAACCATGTAGAAATTCCGCTAAGTTGATCCCAAAAATGTGAATATTATAATATATTGTATATAAATTCTATTCTTACAAAAACGAATTGAAATTCTACCCTCCATTTCTTTGCTATTCTTTGATCAATGATATGTGCGTCGGCATTTTATCTGATTACTCTACGTAGCCTATATGTGGAGATTGGACCTCAATGTAAAGATCGAAATTTTTGAAACAAGTTATTTTCAAACGGTCCTCAATGTATTATTTCCTAAGGGGAACATTGATAGCATGAAAAATTGGTTCAATGGTGCATGTAATTTATAATTATACTTTCACAGTGGTGTTGCAGAAGAACTGTCCCGGTGTTCAGCCAATGAAGACCTACCTCCTATCTTCATTTAAATTTCACAAAAGTAGAAACAGTCGAGTTAGAATGTTTACTTACTCTTGTCATCATGATGTCGTGAATGTAAAATTACATTTACGACATTATTTTCTTATATTTATGTATTTATTTACATAATTTTCTGGCAAAATAGTCAAGCTGATATGAACTCATTCTTTATGAATATATACAATTGAGGAACCAATGTTCATTTAAAGTATTCTGACTTGGCTTTAGAAATCTCATTAAAACTTGAAAGGCCTACAGACCCACTCGTAATTTCTTGCGGCAAATTCCTCTGGAAGCTCTGATGAAATGAGCGTTTAAAGTCTTCTGCTGAGTGTATAAATCTTGATGGTCAAATTTATTACCCTCGCTGATGATGAATCCGATAAGAGCGGCGTCATATCCTGAGTGCATTGTCCTCAGCAGATGATAAATGCCTGGGAATTGTCTCAGGAGTTCAATACTGATCGTTTATTTTTTGTCTAAAACTATATGAAGAAAAGAATGCCGTGTTTTATACTCAACAAAACGTGGAGTATTTCAAGTGAATTAACAAATTTATCGCCTCGATGTGGAAAATTCCATGCAGTAGAGGTCAAATGTCCATTTCCGCGTAGCTATAATTTTTTCTACTTGAGACGTGGGTGGTTTTGATTTTTTTCTATGTTTGTTTGGCTTTAAAAGCATGTACACTCAACTTCTCTGAGTTTTAAGTTACCAAAAAAAAGGTTATCTCATGCATAAAATACTTGTTAGGAGAATTGAATCAATGTGTTTGTATTTGAAAATGTCATAAATGCGTTTTGAACGAAAATTGGTTATTACTGCCTGAAAGTAACTGTATTCCTTAGAGGAAGTAATAAAAATTAGGATTTTTTCTCCACCCTTCATCCTGCCTATTCCTAATGGCACAAATGACCTGAGCTGTCTTTTGTCTCCCATAAAAACTACTCTTACTACTACTCAAACATGCAAAGAATCCTAAAGATGACTTCAATATATTTTTGATGTTGATTGTAGGCGCTCCACTTTTAATTAACAGTTCCAAGCATAATTTTCACCTAAAATGAATTGAAAGAGCCATAAACAAAATAGAAACAAGAGTAAATGAGTGAGTAAATTAGTGTTTTCCAATTTTTTTTGGGGTCATATCTAGCTTCAAAATCCCGAAGATGCTATCGCCCGTTTCAGCAGTATATGGGTTCCATGGGCTCCATATGTTCTTAGGGAAAGTTTGATATCAATATTAACCTTAAACATAAAATGATTAGTTGTAAAACTTTTTAAATTGGTTCTCTTAATTGAATATAATATCTAATGACAGATGTTTCTATGCTATGAAATTGGTGCAGAGGTGACAGATGTAACAACATTTTCTAAGTTCATCCAAAATATTTAAAACACCCACGGTGCAGAGTACTGATTTCTGCTCAACGAGAAGGTGCTGAAACTTATTGTGCAGAGCTATCTGCTACAGTTCCCAGGTCAATTTTTGCGTTATCTGCAGTTATTTTTAAAAACATACTGCATCTTCATATTTTGAAAAAGCATTTTCCATGGAAACCACAGGCAAGATCTCTAAAACGAATGACTACAACTACCTTGACCTGCGACTTTAACACGCCTAAAGCGATTAGCACAAGGCGAGTTCTATCCTCACCCGTCCTGCCAACGCCTATTGTGGGTCGGATTTAACTTTAATTCATACTCTAATGACCAACATTAGTCTTGAACATTTAGTGAGTCAATTTGCTGGACTACCGTTACGGATTCAATTTCAGTTTTGAATATCTTGTGGTGAAATTATGTTCAGTGCAACGTATTTCTAGCCATAGTAAAATCAGCCTCTGCCATCACCTAGCATATTCTCAGGTAAAAAAATACATATTTTATGCACAATTATGTCTTTGCTCTTTGCGGAATTTTAGCGCTTAAATCTCGTTGTGAATATTTTGACCTATGATAATTCAGGAAATTTCTTCTCCGCCGTTATTTAGAGTGTTCATGCTTCGTTGTTGCTTGTAGACGACATATATGTCTCATTTCCTTTTATGAAGTAGTCGAAAAGGGAATTTTGTAATAATATAATACCGGTCACAGATAATCCTTAATGGCTATTATTTCTCAACCCTGCAGTCAGCGATAATCGATCTTTGAATCGGAATTTAAACTTTTCTTTTAGTGATTATATGTGAACTATATTATTAAGTTTAAATGCAAATTAATTAAGTGTCAGTAACTTGAAAGTTAACATATTTTCTTTTGGTCCTTCATGAAACCTGAAAAAACGACACATTATACGTTCATGCCTTCGCAGACCTTGGGACGTTGCGTGCAAGTCGGCGAGCCTCATACGAGTATGCAAGTCTGTGGGCGGACTTGTGTCTCTCCACTCAAAGTCAAATAGTGAAGTTGAAATTCATGTTAGCTCTGGGTAATTCGCAGCGGAAGACAGGCGATGTGTGGAGTATGTTATGGCGAGTTCGAAGGAATGGGCGGAATCATGAAATGACAGGAGAGGTAGTCGAAACGAGAACGTGACTCATCCCTGAGCGAGGTTTGTGTAACCGAGGAACGAGGGGAAAAGGAGTTTTCCGTGCTCCTGCCAGTCCACCCCCTGACGCGGCGAAAACCCTTGATGATATCTAACATTTTTGACATGGTTCATCAAGGATAGATTTTACCTTCAATCTCTGGTAAGATATCAACGGTGTTTTGTAGGGAAAGGCAAAGGTTTGTGGCAAACGAGGAATGAATTTGATGATATTTTGCAGTTACCAGTTAAAATATAAAAAAGACACTATATTCTGGTGGCACAACCACATTCTTCTGCGGATTGAAGCAATTGAGTTCAAATCGTGAGACTTTATATATATATATATATATATATATATATATATATATATATATATATATATATATATATATATATATATATATATATATATATATATATATATATTTTTTTTTTTTTTAAGGTAATCCACCGGTTAAGGTAGGTTTTTGGATGGACACAACTACCAAACAAATATTTTATTACTCCTAACAAAACACAAAATCCATCATCCTACTCTATATCAGGTCCCTCTTCATCTCTGAGTACTTTATTCCTCCCTTCATCCCGTCCAGCATCCCTATCCTGTTCCTTCCCTTTCCTCTTTTGCCCAACATTCTACCCTCTATCACAGTCTTCAACATCCCACTGCCGGTCAACACCCCCTTCATCCACTTTTCCTGCCTCCATAGGATTGCTCCCAACAAACCCAGCTCCACCTATGTGATTTTTTGGGTGCCAGATCTTCCTGGGAAACCATAACCAGCACAGGGAAAGGAACTGGCCCCCCTACCCTGATGTGTGAATTTCACACGCCGTCGGGCTTAGTACTAGGTGAACTCCACCATCACCTGCTAAACCAACCTTCGGGTTGATTACTGTGCTTATGTTTTATGGTCAAAACGTGAAATAACATACTATATTGTGAGTGTCCTTTCTTTGGGTCTCTATGGTCTAAAAATATACATCTATGTTTTTATATATTTGTGTATATATATATATGTATATATATATATATGTATATATATATATATAGTATATATATATATATATATATATATATATATATATATATATATATATATATATATATATATATATATATATATTTATATATATATATTTATTTATTTATTTAAAAAACCAAACCATAACCACAGTAATCAACCCGAAGGTCGGTTTAGTGATTTATATGTATACATATTTATAATGGATTAATGTATTTTTTTAAATATACGTATATTAAGGAAAAACATGATGCACACATAATCTGTGAACTGGCAGTACGCATATTGCGAGCACAAAAACTGTAACACTTTGGACCGAGTAAAGCAATGTAAATCCTAACTCAATGGTTAGAGCATCCGCCCGTCAATTCGAATATCTCTCGGTCTCGGTCAGGGCCACTTTTTTAGGCTGGTGATCTGCTCGATTCCACCTTTCCCACCATTCCTGTGTTCGTTTTTTATGTGTGTTTCCATCCATTTTCCTTATATCTATATCCATGCGAATGAATATATATATATATATATATATATATATATATATATATATATATATATATATATATATATATATATATATATATAATTATGTATATATATATATGTATATATATGTATATATATTTATATATATATATATATATATATATGTATATATGTGTATACTAATTTAGATAGAAATAGATATAGGGAAAAGGGATAGGGACAAAAATAAATGACCAACACAGGAAAGGTGGGGAAGGCGGAATCAGGCAGATCACGAGTGTAAAAATATTTCCTAGACCGGGATTTGTCGCCGTTTGGCGGGATTTCGTGTTTGAATTGCAGTGATAAGAGAACGAATATTTTATTCGTGGAAAGCGAATTAAATTTTATAACCTAAAATTAAATAGTATATCATTCGTGTGAAATATGTCTATCATTTACCACTGAACGTTTCATACAATTCGTCTTCGCTTAGATTGTCGACTGATTTCTTATTTTCTAACCTTTAGCGATAGGTTCAATCAAGGAATTGATTGGTGTCCGGTAATCATGAATGAAGTTAATTAAGTATCTCGTTCCATCATGTTATTGCAGTCTTGGTGTGAAAGGGTGTTCTGATTTACACAATCAAACCATACCCTCCATTATGTCAGAGGTCACCTCCGAAAATTCAATCACATTTTCCAAATTACATTATCCCACGGAGGATGGAGTGTCATTTTTACATCACAAAAGCAGTTTATGTTGTCTTCATTATTGTATGCTTCCTTCGTCTATCCATATAAAAATAGTTTTTATGCAGGTCTCCGTTCTTCCCTTTCAAATAATAGCTCTGTCACCCTCTGATGAAGCATTCTCCATTCGTGTTTGTATTAAGTGGACGCTCGCGTTTTTCAGTATTCCTCATGGAATCTTCATTTGTGTTTTGCCTTTATTCAAATTTTCTTTACTATTTTCCTAATAATAGCTTTTCTTCCACTACGCTTGTGTGTTATTCATCGGCCACATTGCATGTCTGGTCAATGAAGCAGGATGATAGGCGTAGATAGGAGGCTTTTGAAATGTGAGGGAGGAGAACGATTGAAAAGGTAAAATGGGCAGAGAAGAAAACTTACGACGAAGTGCTAGGTATGGTGGGGGAGGAGAGTTGATTGTTGGAAGATCCAATGGAGGCAGGAAAGATGGGTTCAGAGCGTTTTGCTTGGCAATGGGATGTTGTTACCGTGATAGAGGGGAGAACGTTGGGCAAGCGAGGAAGCGGAAGGAGTAGACAAGGGATTTTAAACGGAATGAAGAGAGGAAGAGAGTTATTGACGAAATACCGAGTTAAGTGCCTGATTTAGGGTTATGTTTTTGGTTACGAGTGGGACGATTAGTATTATAGTATAATTGTTCATGCAGTTTCCATACAAAATCTACTAAAACGGTAAAATACCTATAATAATAATTTTGCATGTTTCATCTCCAGCATTCCTTTCCTATAATGACATACTTTAGATTCCTCTTTTGACTCGGTTCTAATTTCCAATGGTTTAACCAACAGTTGATACGTTTGTTATCGCGTCTTGTACCACCACTTGTCTTCATACCTTTTGCCCTTCCTAGTAGTATCTCATTATGAATTGCTTTTTTTAAACTTTTCCCCCTTGTCTTTATGTTCGTTCTACTCCTTTCCCACGACAAAGTGCTGCTTCCGAGGTAGCTGAAATTCTCCACTCGCTAATTTTCCACTTCACAGCACCAGATAGATTAAAAGTTAGGGGTAAAACTAAAAAATGCGCCTTCTCCATATCCACCAATGTAGTACACACCGGGTTTACGTCATATTTACTTTTTATCACCAATATTCTTTGGCACTATGGCCTTTCTATGTACTTTTTTTTTGGACCTAAATTTTTTTTCTCAAGTTTTCACCTTTTTCCTACTTTTAGTGCTATTGTTAGCATTTTGGACTATTATGACATCCAGGCAACGGTATAGTTCTCCTCATATCTCTTC
>NW_027286655.1:0-16373 GCF_022747635.1 Hetaerina americana | reverse complement strand
AGTTGGAGCATGCAGCAAAACTTAAGTTCCAGATATGCTTAAGGCATTTTTTTTAAATTCGCTCCCTCACGTGCACCTTTACTCGCCTTGTTTTTGGCAAATATTTATTTTCAACCCATACTTTTTATCTATTATGTGCGTCATATTTTTGAAGAGGAAATTTCTTCACCAAAGAAAAGCAAGCATGAAATGTCAGCTAATTCACACACTACAGAGGTTGTGAAATTACTTCGTTCATATATCGCATTATGTATGCATTTTCCTGTTTCCTTAAAAAATTTGAATGATTTTAAGATGAATGCGTAATGGATAAAAATATTTTGCATATATAATTTCTCTCCATATGCTTTTAGAATGCAGTGGTGTACTTGAAACTTTGGATTTTCTTCTGCTTTCTCGTTTCATGAAATATCCTGCAGGATATTTGCAAGAATTATTTGTAGACGGTTTAGAGAATACTCTATTGTTTCCAAGTTACGAAACTCGCGAGTTTTGTCAGCTTGTTCATAAAAAGGATGTTCCAAGGATATGTGTGCCTGCTTCTTGTATAATGATTGTTTTAACATCGTTATAATTGTAGGAGGTACACAATTTATGATTTAATACGTGTATTTTCAACTTCATGGCAGCCATGCATTGTGTTTATTGCTACAACTGTAGTCGAGTGTTTTGAATATGGGATCCCTGAAACCAATTCCATAATAGTTTTGTGAATTAGTATCAATGAAAAGATAACCTAAAATCCATTAAAAATTTAAAGGAAATAATAAATTCTTTAAGTGGGCAAATTGAGAGTAAAAACTAATCTGATTATTTATTGCATATTTTGGTGAACTGATAAGACGAACCATGAATAATTTATTCAAAAATATAGTAAACATAATACTTGAACAGTTATTCTGGAGGCACTCTAGTTTAAATATTTTCAAACATTTATTTTCAACAATAGTGTTTGTTGAATTCGCATCCTTGAAAATGACTTGGCATTCTTGAAAATATCTTTTTGAAACAGGGAAAGAAAATTTGCATTAGATGCATTTCACTGTCATTACTGCTTAATTACCTCAGTATATGAAAAAGGAATATTCGTAAATCATTAAAAGCACCTCTGCATATTGGTAAAAAAAATTAATAAATACTGTTTTGAAATATTTCATTTTCATAGGCAAGGGAAAGAGTTAACAACATTAATTTCAAGTACTATGGAAAACTTAATTAATCGTTTTCATGGTTTCGGTTATCTAAATGAGATTAATACCACATGTTAAAAGCCAAAGGAGGTTATTACACTGCAAACAGGATTATGGAAACATATTTTTATATTCTAATTTTTGGCTGATATTATTTGGATTTTCTAGAGAATAAAATTTGAAAATTATCTTATTAATTTTCTTAAGAAAAATTAAAGTGTAAAATAAGTGAATATTATTGACCAACAAGTACATAATATCCTTATGATATGATTTGAAAGTTGTTTTATAAGATGTTTTGACACGTAACATTACTTTAGAGATTCAAATTTATCAAAGGTAAACTTTAATGGTTTTAAAAGCTACTGCATAGAAGCAAGTTGAGTTAATTTAGAGTTTTCCTAAAGCGCCTCTTTATATAGGTTGTTTGGTTTTGCAAGTCACCGTAAACTCCTTTTAATTCATTTCTCGATGACCCCTGGTATAAACGCATTCATCCTCTACTCCAGATTGTCATCCTCCCTGATTCCAGCTCTTTGATGCAAGGAAAATCGAGAAAGCAAATCGTGGAAATTCTCAAAGCGTATCAATTTTGAGCTTAATCCTTCTCACGCTCTTTCCAGGAATCGTATTTTGGTGTCGGTCCAGAGAAAACCATGGGACAAGCACGCGTCTATTTGCAGGAGCCATTCAGGCAACTTATCTCTTATACCAATTGCCCTTATTAATGCCGAAAGCGGAAACTATTATTGGGGTAAGTTGACCCATCCGAACAGTAATGACCCCCTCCTACGTTCACTTCCTGGAGACATATAAGGTAGACGAACGAAACAAAGGGGCGGTCTGTGCGGAGGGACGCATGGATGAACGTGGGCTCTTTCTTCCTCGTCCTTTCCCTGCCCTGTCCTCTTTGCAGAACTCGGACACGCACACACTGTGTCAAGTAAGGCAATGAAAGGCCATTGTGGTGATCCCCCCGCCCCAGACGCTCTGTGAGTCTCTTTACGCCTCTTCAATTAACTCCCTCTTTGGTGAGATTTAAGAGGCTTTCCCGGCGTACCCACTGCCTCCTTCGTATAGCTTGCTTCCTCCTTTTCCATTCCTTCCCAAATCCTGGGCCATAAAGCCCGTCCCAGTCCCTCCTCTTCCGCTGCTTTGACCTTTACCTCCGATTTTCAGTCAAATCCCTCGAATGAGGTATGGCCAGAAAATACTACTGCGACTTTGACAATCGCCAGATTACACTTCGACTCCTTCTAAAGTCCGGTGAAAGTCGAATTCGAAGAGAATGAATGAAAGGTAAATTGAGGTTGGAGAGACGGAGATTTTTAATAACAATTCGAAGTGAGATTGATGAGATAGAGAGAGAGAGCAGAGAGAATGTGAGTTGGGAATGGAACAAGAGAAGCACATTGTGAGGTAAGTGAAATGTAATCGGCGAATGCATGTTTTTGGGCTATAAATGTTGGCGGCTGATAAAGGAGAATCGATGAGAAAACTCGTTGAATTTCAGCAAAGAAAATATGGATAGCAACATTCCAAAAATTATAAGATCTCAACGATAAAGGTGATCGCCTTTTATAAGATGCATTAAAAAGCTTTACAAAAATAAAAACCTGAGGTTTGTGGATAGCATTCGTAAGTTAAGATGATTATCGCTACATATCGCAAAGTCTTTCTCATTAAATCATGTGCGTAAATGCATGTAGGTAGTTGAACATTCTTGGTGTAAGTAAAGTTTTACTTATAAAGAGTAATTTTTCTGGACAATAAAGAGAACAGCAGAGACAAATTACGAGCCACAGCATTTTATCCTGCCGAATTCATGTAATTAGGTGCAGAAATCGATAACAATTACTTATTTAGAGTCTATGGTTGGTCGAATTTCACCGCATTTCCCCCAAAGGGAGTGAGTGGACGATTTTGTACGAAAAAGAGAGGGTAAGCTTAAATATTCGACAATTAATGTATTAATTATTGCATTCTTTCTGATTTTTCCTTTACCTGCAGTCCCTCAATTTCCAAAGTATGAATTCTAATTTATTTCGTATTGATTTAATACGCGTCAATACCAATACAAAATACATTTACATACAGTCTTAATCATATACAATAATAGTTAAATCTTCATTATATATTAAATACAACAGAAACATTCCAATGGAAAATACAAGTACAGATACCTGTAAGTTTCATCATATACCATAGGAGTATGGTCTTAATTACATAAAATGGTAGTATGTAAAAACTTTTATAAATTGAATACTTATTCTAGTCCTGCTAAGCCAGTCAGCTTTGGCTTGATAGTAGGTGCCACACAAACAAGACATATAGGTTGAAATGTTGCATTTAAAAACCTACATATATTTTGTGCGAAGTTTTGTCTTGTATTCTTCCTTTCACAGCAATTCATGACTGTAATATTCTTAAATCCTGAGGCATTTTACTAAAAACTAGAGGCATAGCAAAGTATATGTATGCCTAATATGTACAATTTACAGCAAATACGATATTAATTATTGTTTACGTGTTTCTCCGTTTATAAAAATGCCCGGAATTTCATTTAATGCTTGTTCTCCAGAAATTAAAGGCAATCCTTTCAAGGCAACCTACTTTCTCAAAGCTGTTGTGTCCAGTCAAAGAAATGAACAAAATAGTGAATCTTATAAATTAAAGGAATAATTATGGTACAGAAAGTTATTACACTATAACATATTTGGCTCATGTAGATCATCGTTTAGCTTTACGAGTAATTTTATTAAGTGTCATAAATCTAAACCAATAGGTGCCAACTCCAACACAATGAATCTCAGATATTAGAAAAATAACTACAATTGTCTTTTTACCAGTAGTAGTACAGGGTGCGGCAACTTAACTTCCTTTTTTTAAAGGGGTTTAAATGCTTTTAAATGTTTAAGCACTTACTAAAAAAGATTGCCGCACCCTGCAGTATTCCATTAGATGTAGGTCCACGTTACACTAGGAATAGGGTTTTTCTGTTCTGAGATCCACACAGTATCGACGTTGCCCAAATATATCTAAAACGTGATGATGCTAACTGTGTGTTTCTCCCTTTTGATGCCTTGAACTTTGTCGTTTGTTTTTCTTTCACACGATATAATGTTTCCTACCCTACTTCACACCCACATCTCAAAAGTCTGCAAATTACACTTATCCTCTTGACTCAATAAACCATATTTGGGCAGCGTAAAATACTACACTCCATGTAAAATATGGCATATTTTTTTTTAAAACTCCACCTGCCACCCTCAGCGTCTAAATAATAATTAGTTCTACTTAAATGCATGCTCTTTCACGAACCTTGTGTGTTTTATTACCATAACCCATTCTTTCCGAATGACCTCATTAGTGTTCTGTTCATCTGTTGTAAGTCTCCATTTCCATCCCTCGTCCCCCTCCGCGGGGGGAAATTTCTGCTACCTGCAACGTTCGCATTCCCTGCCTCTTACAGTCTCCTCGGTGGGTAGTGTTTTATGGTGCATGTTCTTATGGTAGCGGTGTTTCACATTCTTGCTTGTTGTGTCCAGGCTTGCGTATTGTTGGATGACTTTCGTGCTGCATCCTTGGGTGCAGTTTTTTGTTGGTGTGCGGTATATGTGTTTGCATGAGTGTATGCGCTGCTGTGGGTGTAATTTTCCATGTTGTTGTTTTGCATGTGGTATATTTTACGGTTGGTGACCTAACACCCCCCGCCACACGCCCTTGCGGCAGCTTGCGGGGTATTATGTAGATGTTGCAATTATTTCTTTGCGTAACTCAATTTATTTTTTTAGCATCCTTAACATTTGGCGATGCATTTTCTTAATAGGAAAACTCCTTTACATGATTTAATATACGCTTCTCAGGCTTAATTTCTGTCTTAGCCTTCCTATTTTACGTGTTGCTTCGATTTTTCCCCAATTTTTATCTTTCCAAAGTTATCACATTGATTCTGTGATGCACTAAGTATAAAAACTGGAATGCCTTGACTGGCTCACAACTGTTCTTGATTACCCTCAAACATACAAATTACCTTCTGCATTGCATTCGTAATAAATGTTCCACCAAACTTACTACACAAACGCCATCTCCATATCAACGGATAAAATACGTATAAAGGGTTCTAATAGTGACCTCATTATAGCTATTGTATCGCACAATCACCTTCCCCACCTACTCATCCCCTTTCTGAGCTCAAACCTATTCACCTTAGATAGTAACTAAGTACTACCTACCCTACGAGCGGAATAAAACTCATGTTCCCGTACTACCTTACCTAAAGAGACCTCTTTCCTTTTTGGTGATTGCTAAATCTCGTCTTATAAGATCCCCCAGCCAACCTTAACCTTCATACAGTATATGCTAAAATTGAGACTTAAAATATATTTTTCCATAATTTCAGGGGTAGTTTTAGGAAGAGGTGTACGGCAGGGTTGCCCAATATCACCGTTGCTGTTCAACCTGTATGTAGAGGAAATGATTAAAGAGGCATGGGAAGAACTGGAGGTGGAATGAAAGTGGGCGGGGAATACGCGAAATCAGTTAGGTTCGCTGATGACCAAGCTTTAATTTGCCAGTCAGCCAAGGGGTTGCAAGCATTGCTGAGTGAATTTCAATGCAACAATTTCAGAGTGTAAAAATCATTCGCCTTGGCTGGCCCAGTCCCAGTCAAGGCGAATGATTTTTACACTCTGAAATTGTTGCATTGAAATGCACATTAGCGGATGACTCCGTTAAAAGTTACTGTTGCGGCATCTCCCGCAGTTTCTTTGGAATTGCTGAGTGAATTGGAAATTCAGTGTGACAGGTATGGGATGAGAATCAATATTAATAAAACAAAGGTTATTCCATTTTCTAGAAAGAAAAAGGCTAAGCTAAACATTAAAATAGGAGGGCAAATACTAGAGCAGGTAGAACAGTTTATGTATCCCGGAAGTGTTTTTTACCAACTTGGTCAAAGTAGTAGGGACGTAAGTAGAAGAATTGCGCTAGGCAAAGAGGCTTTCACAAGGAGGAGGGAGTTGATGACAGGGACGTTGAGTAAGGATGTTAAGAAAAGAATCGTAAAAACTTTGATATGGAGCGTGGCTATGTACGGCGCGGAAACGTGGTCATTGACGCCGGAGGATAGACGTAGACTGGAGGCTTTTGAAATGTGGGTGTGGAGAAGAATGGAGAAGGCGAAATGGACAGAGGAAGTACTTGGTATGGTGGGCGAAGAGAGGTGTTTGTTGGGAGAAATCCTATGGAGACAGGAAAAGTGGATGAAGGGGGTATTGACAGGCAGTGGGATGCTGATGACTGTGATAGAGGAGAGAATGTTGGGCAAACGAGGAGAGAGAAGGAAGAGGATGTTGTACGGGATGAAGGGAGGAAGAAGGTATTCAGAGATGAAGAGGGACCTGATGTAGAGTTGGATGTTATGTTTTGCTAGGAGTCAGAAAATATTTATTTATGAGTTGTGTCCATCCAAAAACCTACCATAACCGGTAGATTACCTAATAATAATAATAATTTCAAAAATTCATGAGAAATTCTAACAATGGTTATGTATTTATATTGAAATAACAGCGGAGTAAATCAATTGATGTGTGAAAAAATTCAAATCGATAATTTTTTTACATAAAATGTAATCCTAAACAGGAATAAATAAAACGGTAATTTTTTCAAGTGTTCATTCTTTTTACTGGAGGAGTGAGAATGGATCTACCAAAGAAGATGCTATCGATAATTTTCGAGAGTTAATCCAGAATATGGTTTGCTTTAATATCCAATTTTGTCTCTATTGAAATTGAAGAAAAATAGAAATCCAATTCCACAGAATGCTATTTTGAGTTTTGTGAAATACCGGTAGAAATACCTTCAAAAACCTAACTCTTTTAAGGTTTTCAAAGAAATAAAAACACATAATCTTCGTATGATTGAAAACCTATACTAATTACCAGCTCTTCAAGTTAATGAACCAACTTCTACCTAGTTACAACTTTAAAAAAAGTACAGGTGAAAATACACGGTTTTAAATTTTAACTTACTCCATTCGGTCAAATAAGAATATTCTGGCTTGAATGGCTAACCTGCATAGGTAGTATGTGAATGGAGATGAAGAATTTCAATTGATGAGCACATTTTCAATTTATTGCAGTATTCAGGATGAAATTTTTAGAAAAGAAGTTAGATGCATCTCAGATATTAAAAACATGACGGAGATTTTAGCTGAAAATTGTGAAATAGCTATGATGGTGGTATCTTTCTTTTCTTTAGTTTGATTTAATTATATGCAAATGTAATGTGCTCTTTTTTTCAATCCTCAGCAATATTTGAAATTCTCATTAATGAGAGGTCTTTATTTGTTTTTTATGTATTCGAAAAATTAAGCCAGGAAAAAAATAATCATTAAAGATAATTTCATATTTATTTTTTAAAGTAATTATGGGACTGGCAGAGTGAATAAGCCGTGGAATTTTAGACAAGTAATTTTCTATGGCTAATATAGTTGGAAAATTATTTTTTAAAGGGTAACTGACTCTCATGAATTTACCCTAAACATTGTTTATTTGAAGTATTGAGCATCAAAGATTTTCAACTTGAGAATTGGTTTGTAATAGCTCATCATACTCTCCTGTTTCCTGAAAACCCCTTCTTTTTCTCATATCTCCTTGCACCGACACTTTTTTACCTGCTTCCAGTAATTGATCGTCGATCTCCTTATGTGTTCTTCCCTCTGTTACCTTAAACTTCGTTCTTCAGTTAGCTGTCTTGGCTCAGAATTTCTCCTTCTATTTTCTTTTTTCTTCGGGTGATTCCCTCTTTACCCACTCTTCGAAAAATTCCTTAGTTCGCTACGATTTATCGACTCTACTATTTTGAGTATTCTTCTTTAATTGGTACATTTTTTCCACTTCCCTTTCAAATGTTTTGCTGAAAATTTAGCCATGGCTCAGTTTCCTTTAAGGCGTCTAGTTTCCATTGAGTATTTAACGCTTTCATTTGCACCTTGAGTTTTCGATGGCACTACAACAATGCTAAATGGTTGTCACTGTCAATAACTGCTTCCTTGTGGCTCTATTAGTTCTTTATTTATATGCGAATTTTTGCTTGCGAATATATACTCATTTCATACCGCTTCTGGAATACTCTTCTTGGGTGGACCTGGAAGAGTGTGTTTTATTCCACTAACTATTATTGTTTGCTTGTTTTCCCAGAGCCTTTCTGTTCTTTTAATTCGTGTGTCGAGATCCATTTTTTCCGACCTCCGAAAATTGAAAATTGTCGCCAAAAATGATTGATATTTTGTCCTGTTTAGTTTTTATTAATTTGGCAATATCGCCATGCACCCTATACTTTGTCAGCATTACAATTTGTTCCACGGCAGTATCTGTCAATTCCGTAGTTATTTTCCCAATAATGATATATTTTCTTCAGTTGTCGGAGGCTTTTCTCTCACTGCGAGACTCTTTCGCAATATCATTCCCACCCCCGCATTTTAAGTCACAAAGCCTGGCTGAATCATCCTACCACTTCAACACTCTCATCATTGGTATCATTTCATTTCACTTAATCGTAAGCTATCAAACTCAATTTCAAGTCAGTTTTTTCTATACATACAAACCATTTTTATGGTCAGGGTAACTGAAAAATCAAAGTTATAGTTATGAATTGAATGCCACGTTTTAATAATACCATGAAATCCCTGCTAGGTGGTAAAAATTAAGAAATAATTTATCCCATTCATTTAAGTATTTGATTCAAAAAGCATCATATGTATTATTAAATTATCGATGGATTGGTGAAATGACTTATTCTTCTAACTAATAAATTACACATGATTCAATGGTGAATAAAAAAGATTATGCAGATATTTTTTTTACTGTTTTAGACCATATTACCTGAACTAATGAAATTCAAAGAAATAAAATTTAGCTCCTAAAATATAGCCATTTCCACCAAGTTATTAGCTTTAACTGTTAATACTTCCATGCAGATATTTCTTCTCCTCTATTCTGTATTAAATTTTCCTTTCGGCTTCACTACCTCTTCATATTTCATCTATCTAATTATTTTCTCTTTCTCGATTTTCCCCTTACCAAATTTTTTGTCAAAGTCATCCATCCATCTACCTTTGTTCTCGTTTCTACAGCGTTTAATTTTTCCAGAGTTAAAATATCCTCGTTTCCATTGGTAGCAGATCGAAGTTCCGAATTTGAGAATTTATAACTTTAGATTTCGTGAACTGAGATGATTAAGAGAACTATTGTTTGAATTAAATGTATTCATAACAGTAAATATTTGAAGTCTCCCTCGAGGAACAAGGAAAATATGATCATATTTATCTACTTAAGGCCATCGAGAATTTAAGTAGTTACAAAATATTAATACTGAAGACAGGATTAATATGGGAATAAATCCTTGTGATAAAAACATCAGCAGATGCAGAGATGAGTCGATTGGGCAGTTGCCCGAGGAATATGAGACCGGTGGAAGCATATCTGAAACATATTGGAATTATATTTCCAGTTAATTTTTTTCTCTGCTCGCAACTCATTTATGACTGAAATAAAACAAATATAGATACCTTTATATTTTCTGATGCTTTCGTTTTTACAACACTCAGACATTTAATACTAAAATCATTATGAATGCAATATCCCTTTCCTTGAACAACTTTGCTGCGTCAATAATCCGTCATCTTCTGCGTTTTGGTATGAGATAAATAAAGATAAAATAATATTACGAATCTCAGGAATCCCCCTTT
The DNA here is from genome assembly GCF_022747635.1 of Hetaerina americana. Lineage (NCBI taxonomy): Eukaryota > Metazoa > Arthropoda > Insecta > Odonata > Calopterygidae > Hetaerina > Hetaerina americana. The sequence continues at coordinate 6,431 of NW_027286655.1, read as the reverse complement.
GGAAACGTCAAAATGAAATTTTATTTCAATGTTCTCTCATCGGGTCCTTTCTAATGCCCGTTTAACGGCTGTCAACGAATATAGTATTGATCACGTTTATTATTTATCTGGTAACGCTGGACATGAAATGCCCTAAAGCTGAATTTGGCCGACATTGAAAAGACTAGAATCCGTCAGATAAACCTGCTAGTTTATTGCTTCATATTATCTCCAATAGTTCCTAGCATCCGCACTTGGATGATTTTTTGAACAATGAAACTGCTTAGAGAATAGTAGACACTAATTAGACTTATTTACTTAATTTTAATTAAAATACCAGCACTTTTTCAGTTCACATCTATTTTCCTGTGACAGAACAAATTTTTGTTGAGGTACTTAAATCTATGCGAAATTGGCTTTGGAGCAACGTTTTTTTTGGAGATTTCAATCTTTAGTTGTAATCACCAATATTGATTATCAAACTACAAAGATATTTTCATTTTTATGGCGATTTCCTCTCTTTCAGCTGACTTATTTGATGTTTTTGAACAAATGTTTTTGGAATATGAGGTACAATTTTTGAGGTGTTTTTATAAGATTTTGTTAAAACCATCTTGGGTAGCGGTAGCCCAAGGGTGGAGCGTTGGACTACTTCCTGGAGGACCTCTCTGGGCACTCTCATTTTCACCCAAGCTGTGTGATTTTTTCGGGTTCCAGATTTACCTGGAAAGCTATAACCGGCAGAGGGAAAGGGACTGCCTCCCTTCCGCGGTGTATATATATATATATATATATATATATATATATATATATATATATAAGTATCTGTATTTGTGTGTGAGTATATGGCAGTCCCTTGGTTATCTACAGATTATTTTTCAAATTCTGGAATTCTGGGGAATTATATATTGATTAACTAAAAATAATTATATATATATACACATATATAATTATATATATATATATATATATATATATATATATCTATATATATATATATATATATATATATATATATATTTATATATATATATGCATATTTATATACATATGTATGTATATATACATCTATATATATAAATATATAAAAAACACAGATGTAGATTTTTAGAATATAGAGACACAAAGAAAGGACACTCACAATTTGTTATTTTACGTTTCGACAGCACGGCTGTCGTCTTCAGAATGGCGTTCTCGGGGAAGAGCGGAGAGGATGTGCGGGGGAGAGGTGGGGGAAGGAGAGGTAAAGGGACCAATAGGAAATGAACAAGGGGGTGGGGGGGATATGTAGGCAGCCAATTGATGCATTCAGTGGGCTTGGTTCAGCCCGGGCGGTTTGAATGATTGGGCCACCCAGATATGCGCCATCTCGCGGGTTCTCACTTCTATTATACTCGCAGATTTGGGAAGGATTTCAATAACCGAAACAGAGAAGCAGTCGTCAAAAGATTGGTTGTGGGAAGCGGTGTGAGTAGGGATGGGGTAATTAAGAAATGTGGGAGATTTGGTGGAATATCGGTGGTTATTCATGCGGAGGGAAAGTGCGGTCGTGCATTCGCCCACGTAGAAGGCAGGGCAGAAGTTACAGGAGAGGCGATATATAATATTTTTTGAGGTACAGGTGGCGAGTGGTTGGGAGTTGGTACTGAGTGAGGGGGAGGGTCTTAAAAGATGACAGCATTTGCAGCGTGGGCGGTTGCATGGTGCGGATAGGGGCGGGGGAGAGACGGGGGTATATTTTCCTCCTTTGGTCCCACGGACGCGAAACTTTATCCTCTTTCATTTCCTCTCTCAACTCCTCCTCCTCAGTATCATTCACTTCTTCTATATCCGACTCGAATATTACCTTCCTAGATATCGATATTCACCTCCAAAACAATACGTTTCACACTTCAGTCCACATTAAACCAACCAATAAGCAACAATATCTTCATTTCGACAGCTGCCATCCTCCTCACACAAAGCGCTCCATCCCATTCTCACTCTCTATCCGTGGCTTCCGTCTCTGCAATAACACCCCCTCCCAACAGAAATACTTGGACCAGCTGCATGAATCCCTCAGAAAATGTGGGTACCCCGAAAAACTGCTAAACAGTAAAATCCTCAAACCGTCACCACAATACACTCCCCTCCCCAAACCAAACCGCCCAAAATGCCCTAATCTTATCACCACTTTCTTCCCCGGAACACACAAAATTAAACATCTAATCCGTGACCTCTTCCCAATTATCAATAACACTCAGTCCACATCACTTTTGTTCCCACACTGTCCCTCTGTTTCATTTAAACGCCCGTCGAACCTGCGAGACATCTTTAAGTCCACAAATCCAACTTCAAGCACCCCCGTCTCTCCCCCGCCCCTATCCGCACCATGCAACCGCCCACGCTGCAAATGCTGTCATCTTTTAAGACCCTCCCCCTCACTCAGTACCAACTCCCAACCACTCGCCACCTGTACCTCAAAAAATATTATATATCGCCTCTCCTGTAACTTCTGCCCTGCCTTCTACGTGGGCGAATGCACGACCGCACTTTCCCTCCGCATGAATAACCACCGATATTCCACCAAATCTCCCACCTTTCTTAATTACCCCATCCCTACTCACACCGCTTCCCACAACCAATCTTTAGACGACTGCTTCTCTGTTTCGGTTATTGAAATCCTTCCCAAATCTGCGAGTATAATAGAAGTGAGAACCCGCGAGATGGCGCATATCTGGGTGGCCCAATCATTCAAACCGCCCGGGCTGAACCAAGCCCACTGAATGCATCAATTGGCTGCCTACATATCCCCCCCACCCCCTTGTTCATTTCCTATTGGTCCCTTTACCTCTCCTTCCCCCACCTCTCCCCCGCACATCCTCTCCGCTCTTCCCCGAGAACGCCATTCTGAAGACGACAGCCGTGCTGTCGAAACGTAAAATAACAAATTGTGAGTGTCCTTTCTTTGTGTCTCTATATTCTAAAAATCTACATCTGTGTTTTTTATATATTTGTGTGTCGCCGAAGAGCGTTCCATTTCGAAGATATTTCATCTATATATATATATATATATATATATATATATATATATATATATATATATATATATATATATTTATATATATATATATATATATATATATATATATATATATATATATATCTTTATATTTATATATATATACCTAATTTTCTGCGTAAAATCACTGAACCCTAAAATTCGTCCCGAACACAAATAAATAATACTGTTGACAGGTGCTAACGTTACAGTGTACATTTATGCTTACGCTTCCTTGTAGTGAACAAAAGCCATTATACCTAGTATCTAAGGTTGAATTAGTACTTTAAATGTAGCATCTAAACATTCCATCATGGCGTTCACATCTCCTACCTATTTACAATATTGTACTCACCTAATAATTGCGTTACAAGTTTTTGCGTATTCAAATCAAGGGCTTGCTATGCTATTCTCATAAAACACTTCCTTATAATTTCAAACCAGTTCAGTATTTGTGATACCGTCGTTGAAATTTCTAACCCCCAAAATCTTTGCTGCTAGCTGATGCTACAATTTTCAACGATGTCGGAGACCATGCGGATAGTTTCCTTAATTATATATAGATTCTTCCAAAAAAGTCTATATAATACAATTAGAGAGAACAGCCGATATAACTATTCATGAAGAGGTAGAAATTCCTTTGCAATATATCTTGGAGAATAATAGATGAACACGTTCGAAAAGATGCATAGAGCGACGCATTTAATTACCTTTCGTTTATTTTTAGGGTGACCCAATGTAGGCTACCCTCCTTTATAAAAGTCTATTGCAACGACGGATGACGCTGCAGAGTAGGAATATCGTCTGAGACTATCACGAATAGTCGGTCGACCCGACAACTGACGAAGGGCCGAGATGGATAGTGATCGTAAACGTGTCGCTATACGGCCCTAAGTGACTCTCACTACCCAAAATAATAGTGCAAGGGAGACATAAAACAATGGGATTAAATAAATTACCAAAATAATAGACAAATTAAATGCCAAAAGGTCATTTGTGTAAATTTTGTGCAACATTTGTATATAGCATAAGGTGAAAGAGATCAAATTCCTTTAAATAAGCAATTACTCGGCTATTTATTAATAGTTATAATGGGAAAAACCGATTTCAGAGGTCATTTAAGCCAGAAGGGATCGATGGGTATTTCTGTAGGTGTAGTATATTCAAAGAATGGAGGAAGGGAAGGAGATAAACCCGGCGTCAAAATAGCCTATTCACAACGAAAGGCTCTCAGGAGCCCAAAATTCAACGTCCTATCTTAAGGATGAAGTACTCAGTTAAATTGTCATCCACGTAGCACCCAAGTAGAGATCGGGTTACCGCTGAAAAATCCTGGCTCAAGCGGGATTCGAACCTGTATCCTCGACGTGAGAAGTCAGTTCCTAAGCCACGGCACTATCCTGATACTTTTTCCGACAGGGGACATCTAGGTAATCGCAAAGTGTAGAAACTAGGTCTCCCTCGATGTTATCCTCCTGGGAGCATATCGATATTTCTGTCTTTCCATTAGTAGATATCTGACGGTCATAGGTGACACGAAGGTGGCATACAGGGGACATATGTGACGGGTTAATTATAGGTGGAGTTTTCTCTTCAGTGAAGAAGTATGAATAAGTCGGAGCGTAGGGCGTCTCAATCTTATGAAGATAACCTCCTACCTCCGTTTACTTCTGAAAAAAGATAGCCACATTGAAGCTACAGGTTGCACGGCACGAAGCTTGTTCCCTGCCACCATCCAAAAAGTGTCAATCAACCGCTTTTGGAATAGGGTCTTAGACGCCACTTTGAGATCCTACCCCGAAGTTGTCAAATATTTTATGCCAATACCATCCAGGGCCTTCCTAGTCACTGGATCAGCTTTACCATTTCATTCCATTTTGTATACTTGCTATGTCAGAGGTTTAGTTGATAAGGTGACTTTCTTTTATCGAGCATTTTCAGATATAGCCATGACTAACATACATTTTCGTAAGTGTAATAATATACGTATTGCGTTTCGGCATGCTTAAGGGTTGGGCGTCACAGTGAAATATGAATCTACTCTTCCCTGACCCTCCATGACTATCATCTGGCACAGGGTACACTCTATACTTTTCTTTAGATTCAACTATTTTATTTTATCTCTAAAAGTAAACTATACACGTACCTCTTTATTGCTGTTATTAACTCTCCAAGTCACGAGTTTTTAATTTGCCCTTTCTGCGAGCTTCCCATTCAGAATATTTCATCTGCCTCTTATGATAGTCCCTTTTCCTATGACGTTATAAATAACATCCTTCTTTAATTCTTAATTTCGTATTTTTTTCATGAAAAGTTTCCTTATTGAATACAAATTCATGTTTACCCTTTTTATTTTTGTGTGTTGCGTTTTTAACCATATGCGTATATCGTTTTTATAGCTTTTTCATGCTGATGAGTGCTTTTCATGGGCGTTCATTTTATGCAAGCTAAACTTATTTTATTTGATTTGCGTTATTTTTAGCCACTCTTTGATTAATTTGTTCGGTCTCTTGTATTGAAAAACGCTTATGATTTTGGTAAATATTTAAGAGAAAGTTAAAAAACACCTCTTCAACCAACTATTGTAGAGAATGATAAGGTTTTGGATTTATTTAATGATTCCTTAAATAACAAAGATCCCTGTTTCTAAAAACATTACCCCTATAGGGTTTTGTTAAGTTTAATTTTAATCTAAATTTCAGGGAAAGAGTACTATATCTTGGTGTCCTCGAAATTGTGTTTTAAAGGTAATGAGTTTTAAAATGAGAAAAGACTAATTCCTTCAAAAAATATTATCTTTCTTGATGAAGTTGCTTTTAAAATTCGGATTGCATCAATCTCTTTTTTCACTGTATCTTACAAGTAATGTCATTTGGTGCAAATACTCCCCAACTGATTAGTTTTAACAGCTTCCCTGTTATAGTAGAGGTTTTCTCTTGATTATACACAAAAATGAGTTAACTATAGCATCTCCTGGATATATAGTTACCCTTACCTTTTCCTATACTTCCAGGGTATGTGTACTTGTATCTGTTTATGAGTAACTTGGGTTAACTTTACTATAGTATTGGAATTTGATTGAGATTTGGCTCAAGAAAGGCTTTTATTCAATTATTTTTCGTACGACAGACATCTTTTTCGAAAACACTGTCACGCTGATTTTTATCATTGACTATTTATTGTAATTAACACACCAACTCATGTTTCCCTTGAGCTTAACCCATGCTGTGTTGTTCCCTTAATTTTCGGCGTTTGCGTATATTCCGTGTGCCACTTAAATCATTAGTGGTTCCTGGCAGAAACACTTTTTGCATATCATTGATAAGACGACTTTCGTGGATTTTTGATAACGTAAGAAAACATTGTCCCTTTTTCGAGAAATATATAAAAGGTTAACGTCTATATTGAATTT
>NW_027286654.1:0-16417 GCF_022747635.1 Hetaerina americana | reverse complement strand
TATATATATATTATATATATATATATATATATATATATATATATATATATATAATATTATATAAATATATATATATATATATATATATATATATATATATATATATATATATATATATATGCTTAAAAAACAAGCAACCTTATTTTTCGACCAGTCTTGTAATTCGACTTCTTACCACTAAAGTAGGCTAAATTTGTTGATAAATGAGCACAACATGAACCATGGGTGAATTTTTAGGATGGAAAAAAGAACATTTTTGCCGACTCTGCCTATTATTTAATAACTCCCGTCCGTGTTTATCCTTCATCAGTTCTGATTTCATTTGGTTTTTTTCACAGTACATCTTGAAAGTAGATGAGTCGTGTTGCATATTTCGCTCTATTTTATTCAATTTACATTCTATCCTCTTTGTGAAAGAAAACGCCGCAACTACTGAGAAGCATTTGGAAGGATTTAGTCATCATCAACCCCCTTTAGGAAGGAAAAGATCACCTCATCTCGGAGACCAGAAATGGGACAAGGAATATTAGTGGCGTTCCATGACGAATAGCTGCGGTTTGATATAACTTCCTTCCGTTTCCCTTTCACCTTCAATTGATGTTTTCCTGGGGTTTTTAAACGTGGCCACAAGTCAGAGAATTCGCGAGAGGCATCGTGATGGGGGGATCGGTCTGAAAAAAATACTTGCGTGAACATTCTCCCCGAGATCGGTTCCCGTCATCTTTTTCCCACCCGTCCCGCATTCATTCTTACTTTCCGGGAAGCGGACGCACGCACGAACCACGACTGAACCACGACACGTGCACCGCGTCTGAGTTGGAAAGGCACGCGCCCTCCGCCCGCGCCTACGGCCCGCCTCCTGTGTGGGTGGCGATTGCCGCAAGAACGCACGCAAGCATTACGTGTAGGATCCCCCACCGAGAGGGAAGAGTCGGTCGTCTCTCATCGATGATTCCCTCCCTCCCTCTCCGGCCGCCGGAACGACGCGTTGCCCGGATCGTCGAAGATGACGTCGTCGGCGAGGGAGGGTGGTGGTGATTTATCTCGAATTGAAAAATTCTGAGAGGGGAGGGAGGAGTTTTTAGGATGTCTAAGCCTTGCCTGATGGCCGCCATAGACTCGTAGGAGGGCCGCTTCAACCACCATTACATCACATCGCGGGGAAAAAATTACACGGGGTGCTTGTTTCCTCTCCCACCCCCCACTCACCCCACCCTCCCGAATACATTTCCTTTCGCTGCGCCGGGGTTCCCTCGCTTTTTTTCCCGCCTCTTCCTCATCCGTTTCCCTCCTCATCCACGCGAAGTCGCCCGAGATGGAGGAAGCGGCCCGGGATGGAGACGCCGCATATTTTCGGAAATAAGGAGTAGGAGGGACCTCGGGGGGTGCGGGAGAGTGATGATAGCTTCGTGAGGGAACGCCTAAGTCTTTAAAGTCAGAGAGGGAGAAATAGAATAAATGTAATCCGAATGTCTTTGCTAGAGGGAGTCCGTCGCCTCGTGGAACTCGTTCACTCCCAACGGCATTTTAGGTGGAATCATGTCTTAGATGGAAATATGCTTGTCCTCAGGCCTATATTCTTTCGCTCAGACCGCCGCCATTTTGTCGACAAAGATTCTAAGAATCGTCAGAAATTTCGCAGCACGGACAGTTATTTTTTTAAATCAATTTTTTTTCAAATTTTTAGAAGTAATGAATAACTATTACAAACATATCGGCAGCCGTTCTAACGCAACCAGAGAATTAGTTAACTTTCAAGAGGTAATTCCATGCTCACTGTATATTGAAAGCGATTTTTTAAGTAGTATATTACGGTAGAGTTACGATTGCATCTTTTATTTCACAAAATTCACAATTTTTTTGCTGGGCTATTTTTGTACAGCTAAACAGGATTCAATTTATACTAAATGTTTGCAGTGCTATTTTTTGTGCTCTGTAGTATTCCAATGCACAGTGAAATAATTAAGTACCTTCATTAATATTTCACTGATGAATTACATTTCATTTTGGATGTTCTGGCCACCACTTTAATGTGGAGTATAATTATGTGTACAGTTTTCTGGTGTAAAATGAGTTTTATTCGGCATGCTTGGTGTCTAGATAAATAGGCTTTTCGCCCTGTTAAAATTTTCTAAACGTTTAGTTACTATTCAACGAAAAAATACTTTCTTAAGCTTCCATAATAATGAAGGTTAATTGCAACAATTTCAAATATTGTAAAATTTTCAAAATGTAAATATAATTCGCCTTGATCGAGATGTCGGTCAAGGTGAATTATTTTTGCACTCTGAAAAGTGTCTCTTTAACATGCATTATCAAATTACTGCGGAGGACCCCGTTTAAAGTTATTGTCGTGAAATCTCCAACTTGTATTTGAGTAAATGTATGACTATGTCACATGCTACACGTATTCCTACTAAACACCTCTTGGAAGAGTCAAAGTGATTATGCTATCAGTGTCTGAAAGTATGACATCTGTTTAAAATTATGAAAACCGGCATTTTTTTATTCATGCATCATCTAGTACCCATTTTCGCCGTGTTTCTTCCTCAAGTGTAAAAATTGGCGAGGCATTCGGCGCTTAGAGCAGTCAATAGTGTTTAAAACGAAATTTTGATTCTAGAAAAGGTTTATTTTTTTATACAAATTCATTATTTTTCCTTGAACCCAAGAATTGGCTGTTTGCAATTTCCTATTCCTCATAAATCCTTGTGAATAAATGATGCATCGTCGGTCGAAAATCCATCGTAATTTGCATCTTATCGTTAAGATTTCAAAGTTAATGAAAAAAGTGAGTAGACGGAATGAGGAAAGAGACCAAATGAAATAAGTTTGCCATATTATGATTTCAGGTTCCCTCTTCAGGGAAACTCGTAATCTCTCTCTCTATCTCTCTTCTGCCACGATAAATAAGGCTTCGAGGCCATAGGAAAAGATGTTCCTTCAGAAACTCGAAGAATCAAGCTTGAGTGGGAGAAACTCAAACTTATCTACTCTGAATGGCTGGATAAAAACTCCTTTAAAAATACCGGGAGGGGGATGAACGGCAAATGGCAGTTCATGGGCGTTGAACTTCGAAAAGGACCCATTCCGTCTAACATCTCACTCCTCGTTGATTTATCCCTCTGCGTTTGAGAGCCTCACGAACGCGGCCGCCTCAATGATCATCCCCAGCCGCCGCCACCTCCCAGCAGTCTACCCTCGAAGCCCTTGGATTGACGAATGTTCTCCTCGGACTCCCCGGTCAATCTCCCCCGGCCGAGAGTTTCAATTCTGCCCGCCGATTTGTTTCTTCCGCTCGGCCGACGACCGTGATCGTCCGGGAGGCCCGAAATCTGCTGACCTGAGGAGACTCCCAACCCTCTCCTGCCCATCATGTACTTTACTCTGTTTATCCTCCCCTGACCCATTGTTCTCCAGAAAATGCTTTTCCATTTTTCGGAGCTCCGAAAGTTATTGTACACTGAAATGCACTTCACGTGGTTTAGGTTTGAAATATTATGGAATATTATTAAATGGAATATGGAAATAATATTGAATATTTTATATCTTTCAATGTTACATTTCCATGACGACATTTTTGCCTTCGTTTACCATGAGTCCTTAGCTCTGCTGAGTATTCATTTAAAATTATCAGTAGTTTTTGCCTAATTCATCCGTGTATTGTCACAATCAACCTCCCCAACAAAAGTGAAAGCCAGTAAAGAGGCTCTGGTATACAGAGATTGGGAAAAGAAATACTGAAGTATTTCATCGAGAAAGAAAAAACCACAAATTATATATTTGGAGAGAATTATTTGATGCTCACACAATGTGTTCTCATCTTTCAATGGGGTATAAAATACGTGTTGTACGCTTAAGGATGTCGTTGCATTATATGAAATATTCCATAATTATTTGTGCGCGCGATATTGATATGACGTAACTTGTCCTTGATCTAGTTGACCTTTCCTAATTCAGTTTTACTTCGTAGGAAAACGGCAACCTAAGACGGCTGTAATATTTGGGAGACTTACGTAGCCATTAATGCCGGGTAATTATTGTATTGCTGCTAGGATTATGAGAACGGAGTCCGCGAAACGGCTCGGAAGCACTCCTTTCGAATGCTTTCCCCCCATAATTCACCGTGCAAGATAGCCGACTGTGCTGCTTATGGTACGCAGGACTCTATCTTGGCGTGGCACTCAAGGAAAGAGAGGAATGACCCTGAATATCTGGCCAGCCTTTAAATCGTGCATACATACACACATCGCATGAAATGGCGCCATTGATACTAAGCAAGTTATGGAATTAGAGTTTCTGAAATAAAATTATAATTTCCTTCCATTTGATTCCTTACTAATTTTTATCCTTTACTGCAATTATGCATTATTTTTACATTAAAAGACATTTTTGACTACATTAAATGTGACAAATACATGTTATCATGCTGTACAGAGCGTTGACAGATAATTAAGATTAAGATGTAAATTAATTTAGTATTCAATGGGTGTTAGTATTATAATACCACCTATTACATTAATGTTGCCTTTAATATATATTTATAGAACTATTTATTTTATAACTATTAATTGTATAACATAAAATTCTATATTATAGGTAATGTTACACAAATTGAAAATTTTGTTTGAATTAAAATAGTGTTAGGTGTAATTTTAAAGATGCAATTCTTACACAAGATAAACTAGAATGTTTCGCTTCGCACCCAAATGATGCATGTTCGAATTCAGATGAGCTGGAAAACTGAACTTCATGGAACTTTGAATCGAGGGGACTTAAATTTCAGCAGGATCAATAAAACTAATGGTGCCTTTGTCATATATTTAAAATCTATACTCTGGATTGAAGTAATATTGATAAATACATTATACTACACTAGAGAAATTTTTTAATTCTGAGACAAAAATACGACTTCTTAATTGCGTACAAATTAATTTTTTCCGGTATTGACAGAGTCTGGCAACATTAATTCCATTTTGAAAGGGGTATTGCTTTTGTAAAAACAGGAGTTTGGTTGCCACAGCCTGTAGTATTTAATAGTTTAAATTTTGGTAATTAACCCTAGAGATGATTCCGAAAAAAGTTAAACTGTTCAACTCTCTTACTATCAATACACAGGTTACTGAAATGTATTCCTTAAGACGAAAATGAGTTTTGATTAATGAAAAATTAACGGCAAATGTATTGACTGCATATGCGTCGGAGGTGCATACAATATTCAGCGTTTCTTGCATAGAGTGAGTTAAGGTAACTTTTTGGAAGAGCGATATTGGTTTTTCCATCACAAATATCTAATCGCTAATGAAAACGTAATCTCAGTAAATGAGTAACTTAAACCGTGAAATCATTCCCGTTATTAATCATAAAATATTATTAAGATTTATTAATACGGCAAAAGACATTGATTTAGTAAAAATTCATTTGAGTATAATAGACCTGCCGGCAAAATAAAAACCGGAGTCATAAGCAAGATATTATTCCTGCCTCGTCATCGGTGTCATCATTAATCTTGTAGATAAGGCACCTATTTAATATCGCCTTATGGCTAATTCAATGCCGGGAATGTGCCGAAAACCAAATGAGTCATCGGACTCACGCATGCGCGCCGGGGATTTGCCTCTGGAAGCTGTGGGGAGAGGCGAGGTCTTTGCCGGCGCGTTAATCTGATAGCGATGGGAAATGATTAATGATATGAGCTCGGTGTCAATGTTTCTGGCCAAATACAGATTCCATAGGCCATTGAGAGCGCACAGAGGGTTTAGAAGATTAGCGTATCAAAGCACTAGGATAACCCGTTGGCTTACAAGCTCGAGCACATGATGAAATACATTCGCTGCACGAGAATCATTTTGAAGTGGACATCGCCCCCGCCGACCGATTAAACAATGCGTACGTCTCTTTGATTGGATTTCTTGCTTGGACGCCTCCTCCCTATGAACTTGCCACACCTATTTTTTTCACTTTGATTTGTTGGTATTATCCTAACCAGGTTTTCAGAATAAAATTAATTACTCGAGTGTAATAGTGAGAAAAAGCCAACCACACGCAATTTGGGAAATGAGCGTACTATTTGAACTCTTGCGATATTATAATAATTTAGTATTAAGTAGGTAAGCACAACTTTACGTACTTTTAAAGATAATGATATTTAAATGTATTTGGTACACGAAAGCTGCCACTGCAACTAATAGTAAAGGGAGAATACACAGCAGGCGTACAATGTCCATGTAGTAGTTTTTAAAAAGTCGAATCATTTTAGCTTTAGCACACGCTACGTCACATTAACATAAGAATCCTATGGATTATTGAGCAAAGAGACATTTTACCAATGATTTTAAGAGTTTGATTAAGTATTTCTTTTAACACGATTTTCTGTTTATATAAGATCTGGTAACACTTATATTAGCATTATAAATTCTGAAAAACTTCAATTTTATATCATTTTTTAGCCAAATTTTTTATCGTATGTGACAGACTATTTTTTTACTATTTTAATATAGTATATAGGCATGGGAAGAGCTGGAGGTAGGAATGAAAGTGGGTGGGGAATCGTAAAATCAGTTAGGTTTGCTGATGATCAAGCTTAGGTTTGTCAGTCAGCCAAGGGGTTGCAAGCATTGCTGATTGAATTGGAAATTCAGTGCGACAGGTATGGGATGAGAATCAATATTAATAAAACAAAGGTTATGCGATTTTCTAGAAAGAAAAAGGCCAAGCTTAACATTAAAATAGGAGGGCAAAAACTAGAGCAGGTAGAACAGTTTACGTATCTCGGTAGTGTTTTGGACCAACACGGTCAAAGTAGTAAGGACGTAAGGAGAAGAATTGCGCAAAGAGGCTTTCACAATGAGGAGGGAGTTGATGACAGGGACTTTGAGTAAGGATGTTAAGAAAAGACTCGTAAAAACTTTGATATGGAGCGTAGCTATGTACGGCGCGGAAACGTGGTCATTGAAGCAGGAGGATAGACGTAGACTGGAGGCTTTTGAAATGTGGGTGTGGAGAAGAATGGAGAAGGTGAAATGGATTGAGAAGAAAACAAATGAGGAAGTACTTGGTATGGTGGGCGAAGAGAGGGGTTTGTTGGGAGCAATCCTATGGACGCAGGAAAAGTGGATGAAGTGGGTGTTGACCGGCAGCGGGATGTTGAAGACTGTAATTGAGGGGAGAATGTTAGGCAAACGTAGAAAGGGAAGGAACAGGATAGGGATGTTGGATGGGATGAAGGCAGGAAGAAAGTACTCAGAGATGAAGGGATCTGATATAGAGCGGGATGTTGTGTTTTTGCTGGGGGTCGCAAATTGTTGAATTAGTAATATTGTCCATCCAAAAAAACCTACCTTAACCGGTAGATCACCTAATAATAGTAATAATAATGGTATAATATCATTGGTAGCCGTTGCAAATTCAAACATGTTCAGTTCGCCAAAGGTATGGATTGAGGTTACACGCTACGTTGCATTGAAATACACATTTCATTCGCCCGAACAATTGGCAGGCCGGGGCCTATATAGGCGTTATAGAGAGCCTGTCTTTTCCGTAATACATATATAATATTATTTAAAATGTTTAATGAGGGGCAAGAGTCGAATTCAAAGACGGTGGTTTCAAGACTGCGGTGACATCTCTTACGAAAATGCAAATCAACACCACTGCTGACTGTGTTGATAGGGAATCTTCGAATAATGTAAAACGTACTCTGAAAATGTTGAAATTTGCATTAGATCCTACACCATCATGTTGACAGCAAATAGACGCACATGAGACGTGTTTGTGCGGAGTGGGTTCTGACTCTGATCGTAAACGAGCAAGAGGATATTTGCTTGCAGGTTTTTCTCCCCATTTTACAACAGGATGCTGAGGAGTTTCATTTTAAGCCTATCAGCACAGATGAAACGAAGCTACTTTATTTAGATCCAGAGAGTAAACAACAACGCTACGTAGAATTTTCCGGTATTATCAACACAAAAAAACCGCTGTGGTGGAAATGCGATAATTAAATGATTTTTCGATATTCAATAAAAAGTGCAATGCCAACATACCGTATATTAAAACTCCACTGTAAATATAACATAGTGTGGGAGCGAACTGCAAATTCTCAAGGCCATATTATTGCAAAAGCAACAGGCGGGGTAGTGTGCGACGTAATATCCGCAAGGGTTATTGTATGATAATTCTCAAGAATTCATTAGAATTGTGTTTTCCATGACATGTCTAGTCTAGACCAAACCCCTGGTGAATTTTAACTGTTAATTAATGCGAAGGGAAGTCTGGGTAGCATTTCTTGTTAAAAAATCAATGGTGAAGGCTGATAAGGCGTTTTTGAAGAACCTCTAAGTATTGGCTTTATTCATGCCTTCGAAGACTGGAAATAAGGTGGTAAAAATCCATTGTGCTGAAAAAACACTAATTTTAGAAGTACCCATCAAAATTTGGAGTTTGAGTGAAGGTATGTTTTTCAAATAATAAAGATAGTTCTCGAGTCTATAGCTTTCGTATTTTTTTTCTTTCTTTTTTTCGAGTACACTTCAGTGGCCATACGCTAAATTCTCATTGGAGCGTTTCATTTTTTACCAAACGACGCTGAGAAAAATCTTTTCTATGCTTCTTTATGGTAATATGGTCAAGACACATAGTTAATTCCTATTGATTTGCTTTATTCCTCATGAGAATTAATAAATATCTTCTCCAGATTTTAGCCAAAGTGGACCCATTATGGTGCCTATAGCTAGCCAATACAGACTTTAATTAAGAATTTCTCGTTCTATGGATTCAATTGTTTTTGGAAAGATTCCTGTTATTCTATGGATATCCCGCACGACATAGTCCCAAAATTTTCCCGTTTCCCTCATCTCTGTATCACTGAATTGTGTTCTTCTCGGGATATATATATATATATATATATATATATATATATATATATATATATATATATATATATATATATATATATATATATATATATATACATTCAAACACGAAATCCCGCCAAACGGCGAATAAATACTCATATATACAGAAACAGATATAAGGAAAAGCCATCTCTTGGCTGAAAGAATCGGGGCGCTTGGCGACATATTAGACCCACGAATCTCAGGGTAAATTGACTATCCTCGATAGCTGCCTTGATAGCCGGACGTGCCTGTGTTCACCGAGTGTCTAAAATCGCCGGCGTCCGAGGCTTCGGTCGCCGGGGTTTGGAGAGCGGCACTGCCGGACTCTCTCGGAAATCGAGGTTCCGATCGTGTTTTGTTTCGAGCGGCGGTTGACCGCCTAGTTCATCAAGAAGCGCGCAGTTTGACTCTCGACTTCTTCCGCCGGGAAGGCCGTACTTTTGTTTTGTTTAGTGGATCAAGACTGACCTTGACTCCTAGTGTAGAGCTTAGGCTCCTTTTGTTTGCTACCGCCGGGTGCGTGTGGCGGGGAGGGAGCGTTCGTGAGTGTTTTATTTCCCTTTAAAGTGCTCGTTCTTTTTGTTACGCTTTCCTTCTTCATGCTAGTGTGCTGAATTTGATTTCTTCAAATGGCTGTGCGCCGTTTAAACACGCTCGCCTTGCAAGTTGACGAGAAGGCGAAGCCCCCTACCCCGTTGGAGGTCCACCTCTTCACGTTAGAGTCGCTGGGCCTCACACCCGAAGAGATAGTGGCGATCCAATTTGGATACAATCGCCATTTGATATTCCTGAAGTTGGCAACCGAAGCTACAATTACTAGGATTTTAGACAATACTCCGCGGAAACTACCGTTTCCGTCTTTAAGTGACCAGAGGACGACAATAACAATTGACGAGACTTCCGGCAGCCCGTGTAATGTCAGGGTTCTTTGTCTCCCCGTGGAGACCCCATTGGAAGACATAACAGGCGAGCTCCAACGCTTTGGTAAAATACATCGCTCGTGGGAGAACAGGTGGGAGGGAGAAAATATGGCGCGGGTGCTTACTGGCACCAGGGTTGTGCGGATGACGGTCGAGAGAAATATCCCCTCGTACCTCCACATCGGCGGCAACCGGGCCATCATCATCTATGAGGGTCAGCGCCGCACTTGCGCCCGCTGTAATCAAGAAGGCCACGAGCGCAAGACCTGCCCTCGGAACCAGGGAGGTAAGAGCTATGTGGAGGCAATGACGATGCCCTCCAACCCTAACGCCACCGTGGAGATGGACGAGCCCGAAGTGGCTGTGGAGGAGAGAGCGCGGTCGCTTCTACTCATCGAGGGTGCGGTCCCGGCTGCTCCCGTTGGTCCCCCGCATCTCCCTTCAATTGGAGGGAAATGTCAGCGGGAGCGAAAATCGTCAACGGAGGAAAGGGAACCGAAAAAGAAGAGAACAGACAAACCCAAGCTCCTGGTCTCGAATACCGTTCTACAAATGGTTCACATACCTACCACCTCGCCTAATATCACACGACCTCCAGCCCCCTTCTCCGTGAGCTCGTCAAATGAGGAGGGATGGTCTTTCGCCCCCCCTCCCCCCGCTCACGCCATCGACGCCCTCGCTACGCAATCCTTGCATCACGGGTTTCAAACACCCCAAGAACCTCTGGTGACAGGTGAGGAGGATGCATCTGATTGCGATGTTTTCCAGTCCCCAACAGCTCATCCCTCGACCCCTTTATCATTGACTGTAAAGGAAGCGTCACCGACCCCGGAAGTCGACCCGCATACAAGTTTCCCAAAGTCAAATATCCCACATACCCCATCTTCTTTCCCCATTAAGGACAGTCAATGTGTCGACGATCTAACCAGCGCTTCTCAAGATACGGACCACAAGCAACTATCTCCCCTGATTTTTCCCGACCACAACCCTTCCGCAGATGAGCCCCAGTCCGCCACTCCGACCCTCCCCGAGGGTGCGTCCTGCCCCTTGGCGGCCCCCAGCGGTGCTCCTTCGAAGAAGGCCCCCTGTGGAACACTGCCGAGTTACCCGGTCTTCGTGGAGACCACGGCTGGCTCTTCCTCTTCGGACGAGGCCGGGGGGGAGGGATGTGGCGAAATGCCGCGTCCTCGCTCGTCGACCCGTTGGACGAGGCGTCCCGGGAAACGGCGAAGCACTCGTCGCCCGGGGTCCAGTCGCGACCGGAGCGACGCTAGCCACGATCAGAAATCTGGGAAGTGATGTCCGGTAGCCACCCGGTGCCGGACACACTTCGTCCATCGTTGAAGAGTTTATTTTTTTTGCTGAATGACTGATTGATTCGATAATTTCAACCCTGCCATTGATAATTTCTTACAATACATAATTTTCCATTGCTAGCTAAAATCTCCCTCCTAATATCTGTGGACCTTGTCTTCCTTTCCTTTTTTTTCTTTCTAAATGTTAATGGTCAAATTCACGAGTATGCGTCTGTATGCATATGCTTATGTATGTGCGTGTGGATATGCATGTGTGCGTATGTATGTACAAGTGGATATGTATGTGGTATATGCATCATATATGTATCCATGTATACACTTATACTAAAGAAAAACATGATGTACCCATAATCTGTGACCTGATATTATGCATAATGCTAACAAACTCTGTAATATTCTGAACCGAATAAAATAATTTATATCATAGCTCAAGTGGTTAAGAGCATCCGCCCGGCAAGTGTCCGGTGATCCGGTGTTCGAGTCCCGGTTGAGGAAATATTTTTACTCTTGTGATCCGTTCGATTCCGCCTTCCCCACCTCTATTGTGTTCGTCCTTTATATGTGTTCCTATCCCTTTTCCTTATATCTGTTTCTGTATATATGAGTATATATATATATATATATATATATATATATATATATATATATATATATATATATATATATATATATGTGTGTGTGTGTGTGTTTGTGGAATCGTATATATATATGCATTAAGGAATTTTTAAAAATATGGTACCATTTATTACTCTAGTATTTCAAATAGTCGGAAGTGGTTTAACCATCAATTCCAAAGCCATAGTTAACGTGAAAATTCATATTGACTCTATCGATTTATTCATCGCACGTCACTGGCTAGTAGTTGATTGTAGAAAAACAATTTCATGCTCAGCTACTTTTTTTGCTCATTTTCTTTTAAATAATTTTTCAAATATATTTCAGTGCTCTGGCATAAACGTATCTCCCAACTGAATTTCACCGTTTTTACGATGAATGATTCTTTATATTGTATATAGTCTTAAACGTTAATTTTTAACACCATATGAGGTGCATTCGAGTTACAAGTTATTCAAATCGAACTGCCAAACCAACTCTCGGGACTAAAACTCGAAGTAAGATGTGGCTGAGCTCAAAAACATGAACACCTAATGAGTAAAAGGCGACCACACAGAACGGTGCCCAGGTTTTCGGTGCCGCTAGATTAAGAATCGTGTTCAATGCACAAAATGGACCCGTTCAATCTACGAGAACTATTTGTAATCATCCGTCTTCTCTACTTGCGTGGTTTAACACCGTTAAAGCTCTTCTTCGCCCAAGTAAGACATTCACGGCCGTTGTTGTGGATGTGAAAGACGTGCATTGTTGGGTGTGACAGTTCTAAGAAGGCAGGCCCCCTCTCACGCAGTAAAGGAGGCCACCTCGGCCACCTCTAACGATGTGCTTCCAGCTCCCATGGATTCATAAAATAGACGCTTTGAAATATTTGTACTGGAGTATCATTTTGAGAAATGAGAGTAATTTCAACTTTCTGGTTGTATCCATTTCTTCAATTCTGTGCTTCATATTTCGTTCCAAATTCCATTTTTTCGACGCGTCAATTAGTATGAGAAATAAATAGGACATTTTATAGCTCGAGTGCAACTGAAAATTTCTGTTTCAGCCTGGCTGCACAAAAGGTTAATTTCCAATTCATGCGAATTCTCCTTCTTCCGTCTTCTAATCTAATTTTTTAAATTTATTAAACTCTAGTTTTCCTTTTTGTTCCCTGCGCGTGCAGTTTACCCTCCATTCAGGACCCATACTATTTCCTGCAGGATAAAGAGCCTGCTTTTCAAAATATTTCATTTTAAATGCACAATTATTTGAATTTTACAAGGGCATAGCTAGACATTTTACTTAATTTCTCTATATCCTTTTATTGTTATTTTTTTCCCGTTCCACGTTGTAGCAGTTGTCATTGAGATCAATAGAATTCTTTTTATGCAACAATTTCTGAGAGTAAAAATAATTCGCCTTGACTGGGATTCGAACCCAGATCCCTCAATATCCGGTCGAGTGCTTCAGCCACTTAAGCTACCGAGGCGTCCTCTTAAACTTTGAAATTTTGGGGCTTTTAAAGGAAGAAGATGCTGTGACGAAATGCCGTACATACGATGTCACAGGCGCGATGCGCCACAGTCCACGAGGTTAAAGCCAACTTTTAAACACTTATGGTGTTTATACTTTGACAAATTCCAAAGAAACTGCGTGAGAAACCGCAACAGTAACTTTTAATGGAGTCATCCGCCGATGTGCATTTCAATGCAACAATTTCAGAGTGGCGCGTCGCGCACGAATACGAATGCCGGTGACATTGTATGTACGGAATTTCGTCACAACATCTTGTTCCTTTAAAAACCCCAAAATTTCAGAGTGTAAGAGGACGCCTCGGTAGCTTAAGTGGCTAAAGCATTCGGCCGGATATTGAGGGATCTGGGTACGAATCTCAGTCAAGGCGAATGATTTTTACACTCTGAAATTGTTGCATTGAAATGCACATTAGCGGATGACTCCGTAAAAAGTTACTGTTGCGGCATTTCCCGCAGTTTCTTTGAAAGAATTCTTTTACTTTAGATGCTTTCGTTGCTTTATTTGACTTTAAATTGAAGTGTGCGCCATTTTAATAAGTTGAAAAAATGGAAAATATAGTTTTTTTTAATTTTAGCAATTAGGCACTCTCATATTTTATGGTTCACTTTAAAATAATATATATATATATTTATATATAATGAGTTTAATCTTATTTAAAACTAATGATATTGTAGTTCTTTTGGTTGCTGGAACCTAACTTCCGAACTCATAAATGACAAAGTTTCAGGCTTAGTTGGTTGAAACCCTGTATGAAGAAAGAACAAACTTTGATTTTCCACTCTGAGTATTTTTATTACAACCTAGGTTTCGCTACAGCGTAACGACTGCACACCTGAAGATTTTACACTGTAAACAAACTTAGGTAGTAATAAAAAAAATCCATTTGAAAAAGCACAGTGTCATGTCTTTCATCAATTCCGCACTCGTTTATGCTATCCTACAGAATATGCATTGTTAGCAGGAATTCCAGCATTCTCTTCACCATTTTCTAGCGTAATACCTTCTTTCAAGTGCATGTATCATCTAATCCACAATTTAGACTGCCCTTTTCGGAATTTATTTTGGATTCTTAAGTTTCCATGAAAAATTGAAACCTAATTGTCGACAATTTTAATGCAGATGCAGAAAATTTTAACTTTTAATGAGCTTTTCGTTCATAGAAATATAAAATTATTGTGCTTTGAATGTTGAAATCTGTCATTTAATATTTTTCTTCGATTTTAAAGTATACACAGGATGTTTACACAATTTTGGAATCAATTTGATTATATTTCAGGATCTATAAAAGGCACAAAATTAAATTGGTTAATACACGTTTATGTTCATCTCTTTTAAGATATTTTCAGCATTGCATTGATTTTATATCTATTCTAGGAGGGAATAAAATTAGAAATTAAATAAAAAAGCCGATATTTTTTTAACAATTTTTGCGTTGATACTCTTTTTTGGTAGAAAAATAAGTTTCAATACTCGGAGTAATTCTTTTGAAAAGAGCTCAAAAAGTACGACAAAATTGAAACAACTTTGATTACTAGCTACCGTAAATTACCAAAAAATAGGAAGTAAAGCAATATTTGTCAAACATCATTTGTTAAAAATATACATGTAGCATGAAATGTGAACCACTCTGTCTGTTGAATGGAGTTGGTGAAAAATGCGAAACTGCTCTTTGAATAGTTTTGGATCGCGCGTGACCCATTTATTCATCGGAAAATTTTTAAATTGAAAATATAATTTCCTTCCGCACTTTTTACTACCTTTTTACAAATTTCAACGTTTTCATGAAGCACATTCAGGCGTACATTTCCTCTCAAACACCTCTAGAACTTTCCATCCAAGAGCATAGACTCAGAAAATCAGTCTTAACTGGCTTAGTCCACTCGACAGATGAAAGTAATGCAGAAAAAACTTTGAGTTCAATCCGCTCATAACGTCGAATTTTAGTATTCCGTAAAAAAGCATCACCGCATTCATTAATAGAATCCCTCGGCTGAAGTGAGGATTTGAAGTCGTGGAGAAGCGAGGAGAGGGAGAGTGGGTTTAGAGACGTGGAAATGGAGGAAGAGGTGACTAGAAAAGGTGTTTATTAGTCTACCGAGGGAAATACATTGAACGACCAAGACGTGTCAGGATAAGCCATTATCCGATGACGGAGACCCAAATGTATAAAATATTAGCTGTCAACGCCGGCATTGCGAAAAGGGTGCGGGGAAGAGATGGAATAATAGACGGTGTGTGTTCGTATTTGTGTCGACTCCCATGTTTGTGCACGCGGTGGCCATGGAGGGAAAGGGGTGAGAAGCAGCCGGGTGCGCGTTTCCGGAAGTCATGGTGACGGTTGATGGAAAGGTAGGAGTGCGTGCGTGTGTGTGTGTGCGTGCGTGCGTGCGTGAGGGTGGGAGGGGCGAGGGGTCGTTTGCTCGAAGGTTGGGGTGGCAATCAAATGTGCGATGCGACCGACGAATGCGGGCAGGGGGGGCGCGGCGTGAATTTGGGGGCAGGGGGGGGCACGCGGCGTATTGGAAAGGGAGGATATGCGGAAAGGGAGATGTTCCTTGTGACGAAAACGTGAGAGTTTTGGGAGAAGGTTAGGTTGAGTGGAAGGGGGCGAAAGGGCGTTGCTGGGGTGAGGATGGTACAGGACGGGGAAGGGGATGGGGGAGGGTCCTCGAGAGAGGGAGGGAGGTATTAGAAAGGCGGAGAGGAGGAAGGCTTTTCGGGGTTTGCCCTGGAAGGCTGCGATCGCTAGGTGATGATTACGATGATGCGGGGGTGTGCGTGGTTTTGTGCCCCCAGGGTGATGGGGTGGGGGTGGGGTCGGTTGGGGTATTCCGTGTTGGGTGGGGGTTGGTTGGTGGCAAGTGGGGATCTGGGGGAGAGAGGGGAGCTGCTTGCTCTATAAGGGTTTGTGCTGGAAGGGGTGGGCCCATCGGGGAGGGGAAATGAAGAATGCTTTTGGACTGGGGATGACTTTAACGATGATTTATCATCTGCGCCCAATTCAACCAGGGACTCCTTCCCTCCCTCATTCCCCCCCTCCCCCCTCCTCCTCTCCCTCGCCAAAACCCTCCCTCCCTCTCTCTTCTTTCTCTTCTTTCTCTCTTTCTCCATTCCAAAACCATTCCACACAGCCAAACAATTCTCACCCGCGCCTACT
>NW_027286653.1:12500-16472 GCF_022747635.1 Hetaerina americana | reverse complement strand
GAAACATTTCTCGATTTTAACTTAAAAGTAATCAAGGTTGATGGCTACTCGTATATAGCCCCTTATCCAATCGCATTGTTTTAAGGAACTCTTACCAGTCTCGTACAGACAGTCTGGAGTTGACTTTAAAATATAAAGAATATTTTGGATGAAAATTTTTAAATAGAACAGTCTTAAATGGCTCGGAAACTTGGTCTTTCAGACAATAAGATTAAATGCTTTTGAAAACACGGATGTGTAAAACAATGAAATTCTGTGTAGAATTATAAGAAAGGAAAGCAAACTAAGAAGAAGTCACTGTTCATAAAGATAATTCGAAAAGAAAACTCAATTGTCAGGAAGCAGGACATCCCTCTACCGCGTATGTTTTTGATTGCATACATGTAGATAAACTTGGCAACACTGTATGAAATTTCATTCGAAAAGTACAGTGCGAAAAGTTGGATCGGACTAGTTTTAGATTGTGGCGAAAGGTGCGTCATTTGACTGAAAAATAATGATGAATTCGACCACGGAGTAACGCGGTGGCAAAAGAGAGAGAAAGGGAATGAAAGGGTGGGGGTGTGTGTTTTCGTTCCGAAGGTGAGATAGTGAGCTTCCAACAAACCGGTTCGGTATTTGGCCAGATTATAAGCAAATAAACAAAAGAAGGGTGTCCTTGTTTGTAGTACCGTGCCTCCTCGACAGAGGGGAAAGGCAGTGAATTTATTATCATTCTGCCCGCACACAGTCAGAGTTTCTTTTCTCCAGGATTTGTGGGCGCGCGGTTCTGATACATAAATTTGTCCTTTTCTCATCGCCGGTGTTGACAAATTGAATTTTTTTAATCACGCCAGTGAACGATCATCTTTTGTTTATTTTCCCTTTAATTCGAGATCCATTTCACGTAAAAAGTATTAGCCAAACCCACCGCTAGATGTCGCCTTGAGCAAATTATGCAAATGAATCGCGATAAATCAAGCGGCCGCAAAATGTTTCGACCCTGCGAGACTGAAAACAGAAGAGTGATGATAACAAGATGGTAGAGTTTGATTAGTGTTAATTATTAATGGTGGCTCCTTACGCTGAAAGGTATTTTGCACCATTTGGGATATATGGAGGAGCACTTGGGGGAGTTGTTTAATGGAATGGAGGAAAGAATATGTGGAGAGAGAGAAACCCGGCGTCGAAAAAAGCCTGCTTTAAAAAATTAAAAAGGTGCCAAAGGGTCACAAAATTAAACGTCCCATCCGATGGACGGCGTACTTCATTTGAGGCGCTGTCTCTACATAGTAGCACATAATGGAGACTCAAATACCCCTGAAAAATCCTTTGCACCCTCTTGGATTCGAATCATGGCCCTTGATGTTGGATGTCACAGTAAAAACTATCGCATCAATCTAATTTTAATGAGCAATTTTCGATTTTAGAGGTATTATTTTTATAATTATTCATAAATTATTACTAAAAGCTACACCCGACTTTGTCAGACCACGTTTTCGTTGTAATTGGATTAATTCCGCAAAATAGATAGTTTTATGCACGTGTGTAAGTTATAGCTAATGTGTACGCAAAATATAAATATTCCTCACATAAATGAAGCTTAAATATAAAAAATATATAAATATCCTTCTCATAAAGGACGCGACTGCATAAATGTCGCGTCTCATTGAAGAGAATGAATAGAAATCGTATTTCTGAGTCAAAAATGTGTACGAAAAATATTTTTTCCAAATTCGATAGTTCCAATCTAAACAATATCCAGAAGAGAGTATTGATATTGGGTTTAACCTATGTTATTTCTTGTATTTTTACCTAGTTATTGCAAAAAATAGAAGCCATTACTCCGTATCGCCTTGGCGTGATAAGTCCCCAAAGAAAAAGGAAATTAATTTTCAGATCTGTATATTGGGAAAATTTAATTAATCTCGATTATGAACAGAGTGGAATAATCAAGTAAGAGATATAGAGTATATATGTATATATATATATATATATATATATATATATATATTATACACACACACGCATATTCAAACTCGAAAACCCGCCAAATGGCGAACAGATATTCACACAGGAATGGTGGGGGAGGCGGAATCGAGAAGATGACAGGCGTAAAAAACTTTCTTGACCGGGACTTAAACCACGGACATTTCGACTTGCCGGGTGCTCTTTATATATGCACACACAAACATATATATATATATATACATATATTAATATAATATATATAATATATATATATATATATATATAATATATATATGTATACGTGAGTGTGTGAAATGCGGTAGGTTCTATACCCGGGAAAGCCTCTCAGGGTACCCTCAGCTTCACCCAGGCTGTGTGATTTTTCAGGTACCAGGTTTTTCTGGGAAACCATTCCCGGCACAGGAAAAGGAACAGGCTCACTTACCCTGATGGGAGAATTTCACGCGCCGTAGGGCTTAATACCGGGTGAACTTTTTCACCTACCAAACCGACCGTAAGGCTGATTACTGCGTTTATGGTATATACATTAAAATTGGAGGGCAAAACTAGAGCAGGTAAAACAGTTTACGTATCTCGGAAGTGTTCTGGACCAACACGGTCAAAGTAGTGGGGACGTAAGAAGAATTGCGCTAGGCAAAGAGGCTTTCACATGGAGGAGCGAGTTGATGACAGGGACGTTGAGTAAGGATGTTAAGGAAAGACTCGAAAAAACTTTGAAATGGACCTTCGCTGTCGGTCGCCTCCCCTAAAAACTACTACTACTATATATATTTATACACACACACATATACATATATATATGCATATATATACACAATACATATATATTATAATTTCCATCGATTGTCCTGATATATGCGTTTCAAATTGGATTTCGATCTGTTTGAAATATCATGATAACATAACATAATTCTCTAGTGTGTCCGCTAAACGCCACTCCAAGATTTTTTTAAAATGAGTCGATTTGCGCAAACTTTCACCCGCTTTCGCGCAGAAACACCTACCCGAATTGTTTTCGCCCCAAATTGAAGTCACGGAGGTAAATTATTTCCAAGGTTATCACCGCCGCTATCCACGAAAGGAAAGGTCATATAAAAGTTACAGGGAAGTCACACCAACATTACTTTTACGAGGAACTGGCAACATTACACCTATATTTTAGCAGTCAACTGGTTCAAAACGCAAACGCAACAAAACCATCAGTGTCTAGTGCGTGGTGCGGGAGGAGAGGGGGTTGTTGGCATAAATCCAAAGGAGGCGGGAAATATGGATGAGCAGCATTTTGATTGACAATGGGATATTGAAGACTGTGATAGAGGACAGAACGTTGAGCAATCGAGGACGGCATTAAGGGAGGAATGAAGTATGCGAAATTGAAGAGGGGCTAATTGCAGTGTTGGATGTTGAGTTGCGTTTTGTTACGTGAGAAAAGGAAATATATCGTATTGCTGAATAGTCGTTTAGACCTTGCCCATCCACAGCCTACCGTGTACGGTGGATTAATATGCGTCATATCTCGGTGCAACACCCTTAGGAACCTTAAACCGCCTCTATGTGATTACGGTTGGATTTATTTTTTGCTTCGGACGATAGGAATAACTCATCAACTATTCGGATGCTCATCCAGTATCCCATCGCCGAAAATATTCTCGTAAGATATACAGCACATCGCGTACTTCTGCGTAGGTGGACTAGGCGTGAGAGACGGCTAGAGAAGGGAAAATATATTGGTTGGCAAGATTCATTAATTAAACCTTCCCAGAAACGCGCCTCGTCGACGATAATTTCCGCGATTTCGTATGCTGTTATCACCAAGGGCCATTAATCCTCAATCTTAAAGGTAGCTGCATAGAGTTTAAACCATGTAAAAAACGAACTAGTATATGGCATTAAATTAAAATTTCCATGATTTCTTTCAGTGAAAAAATATTGTATGCATCACAATATTTAAGGGAAAATAAGGACGGTTTGACCGTTGAAACGTAATCCAACTTCGTGTTC
>NW_027286653.1:0-10000 GCF_022747635.1 Hetaerina americana | reverse complement strand
ATATATATATATACATATATATATATATATATATATATATACACACACATACATATATATATACATATATATATATATACACACATACATATATATATATATATATAATTTAAACGGAGAAGTGAGATAGCACTGGCAAACAAAAACACAAGAGTCACACATAAAATGAAACATACGTATTTCAAATTTCGGTGATTAAACCACCTTCCTCTAGGGAAAGATGAAACCCAAGAGGAAAGTGGTTTGGCCACCAAAAATTCGGAATACTATATATGTTTCAGTTGTATGTGTTACTCTGTGTTTTTTTTTAACTAGCGCTATCTCGCTTCTCCAGTTAACTTATTATTCACCCCCGCGAGACCTTTAAGTTTTATATCTATAAACCATAAACATAGTAATCAACCCGTAGGTCGGTTTAGTAGGTGATGGTAGAGTTCACCCAGTACTAAGCCCGACGGCGTGTGAAATTCACACATCACGGTAAGGGGGCTAGTTCCTTTCCCTGTGCAGGTTATGGTTTCCCAGGAAGACCTGGTACCCGAAAAATCACTTTAGCTTGGGTGGAGCTGCAGGTGCCCAGATATATATATATATATATATATATATATATATATATATATATATATATATATATATATATATATATATATATATATATATATATATATATATATATATATATAGTCGCTCTCTTCCTTGATAAAGGTGGCAACGACCACCGAAAATTCGAAAAATAGTGAGTCTCTTTTTTTGTGTTTCTGTGTTTTTGTCTGTGTCCACTAGTGCTAAGTGTTATACATTATTATCCACGTCCGTGAGACTTTCAAAAAGTGTTATATATATAAATATATATGGGGTCACGGTAGTCCAGTGGGTAGAGCGTTGGACTGCTGACTAAGAGGGTACCGGGTTCGATTCCCGGGCAAGGCACTCTGGGCACCTGCAGCTTCACCCAAGCTTAGTGATTTTTGTACACTAATAATTAATAAGTATACTAATGTACACTAACCATTCTGATAATCTCATACGCGATTGCTATCATATCTAATTTAATCTCTAATGGTTCGAGGAAAAAAAGATATTTTCAATCTACCATCCTACAATAAATCTCGCCGATTTTACGTTGGTGTACTGATCTACCATATTAAGCGGGGGTCCATAATACGTATGTCCTTAAAATCCTCAGATAAGTAACCTCAAATCTATAAGATAAGTGATCTTAATAAGTCTCAAATTTACGTAGTAAATTTAACCTGCATTTAAGCCTAGGGTCAACTATCGGTTTCCATCCGAATTCTTCCAATATTGTCGTGACACTGCTACCTTGTTCATTACAACTTTTCACAAACCTGGCGGCTCTTCGTTGCACTCGACGTAGTTCCAAAATTAAGCCTACTTCATGAGTATCTCATACATTTTCAGCATACTCAAGGTGGTGTCTAAATAACGTGAAATATAATTTCAACTGTCACAATACAACTGTTTCGCATGTTGTAGTTTATTTCTCCCGACTTAAATGTTTATTTTAGCCATCCCATTTATTTAAAAGCTCATTATCTTCCTTCTTTCATTATGTATCCTCATCCCATTTCTACCAGGCTAATTCGGCAATGCCATAGGTAATTATTTTAACATTAAGTTCGGAAGTAAACTGCCGAATTTCGTCGAAATAGGCACACATTTGAGAGTCCATCCTAACACGATGAAGAAAACGGTGCCCGAGTGGCCGCGATTGCCATTTAATTCTCTGATGGGTTCGACTGGGAGCGGATGAAAGGGATAACGGGGCGAGATAAAAAAGCGAACGGGCATCCGCAGTGGACCAGAACCTCGTCTGGGGAAAGATTGGCGATCGTGGCCCTACTGCTTTGATCCATGTGTGAATACAATTGACAAAGTTAAGCAGAGAAACGGATAAAGAAAACCAAGTGAAGGAAGCGAAGTGTGCTTTGTGAGTAAGTTCACAGTTAAAAGGATCTTACTGTTATTGGGATAGAAGGTTAAACTTATCAACTTAATTTTGAAGAAAAAAAATATGGGACGTTTTTTTAACATTAGAAGACGTTCACCTCTCTAGAAAACGGGTGGAAATCTTCGAAGCGAGCTCCTAAAAAGTGATAAAAGCACTGCTGAACGATTTATAATTTGATAAGTAATTACAGAGCTAACCTTGTAAAATGGTTACGAAACTTTTTCGGCGATGCATTCTAGTTTCTCTTTTAGTTTTCTTATTAAACACCACACTGAATCTACAAAAGATCACGTGCGGCCAAGTATTTTATACATATTACGCATAAATTTATGCAAGTAGGTTAAGTCAATTGCATTTTGGGGCGAAAATAAGAAGAACAAAAACTGAAAGCACAACAATGAAAGCAATTTATCAGTCTGAAATGGCGTAACCATGGAGTAGTGTCAATAAATATTCCACGCAAGGAAAATTCTTTGAATGCATTATCTACCTCAAATTGAACGCTAATGTGCAAATGAGTGAATATACTAGGAATTGAAAACAGTATTAACTTCCACTGGATCTGAAGTTATAAAATCTCTAGCTGCCTTTGGGTCATACTGTAAGGAAGGAAATGTTTATACTAGTTATCCTCATTATACGGTAAGTATTTTTTCCCCTTTATGATAAGAAATTCATTTTTTTAACATTCCTAACTTTTATAAATGTATGGTCCGATATCAAAATGGGATTTGAAAATTCATATTGCTATATATCTTATGTAAACGATAAGTAGGGAATGAAATAGGGAAATGCAAAATAAGAAACAAGTCGTCAATGATGGATCACGAAAGAGTGAAGCGGGAAGATGGCGAGGCCATGAAAGACGAGCTCCGCCTTTAATAGAATATTCAACAGGCAATTAGCGGAATCGGATCTTGAGAGATGAGAAAGAATATTTTTCCAATGCTAAGCTCCACCCTTTTGTGTGTTAGGTAACTACAAAACTTAGCATTCATCTGAGTTGACGGAACTCTTTGACGAACTTTATATAGCAGTTTCCTCCCTAGAACACAAAAAGGCCAAGGTTTTGTTCATTAAGGAATGCTATTTTTTTCCTTACTTCCATAAGTCTTTCGTAACATGATAATCGATAATAACCAGATTTTGAGATATGGACACAAAGAATAAACCCCCACCCGTAAGTCAAAAACTGGATATTATAAATGTCAACCTTGAAAATGTAAATGAAGGGGCAGCAAGAAAGGGCTGGGAAAAACTCAATTGAAGTCTTATCCCAAGAGGTTTGATTCAGAAGATCTCTTGAGGCGCATGGAGCCAAAATATGGATTTAATCTGCTCGACATTTGCATACAATAACTTAAAAAAAGACCACGAAAGCAAAGAAATAAAATCCCAAGTCAGGTTTTGATTCACGTTCTCGATAAAATATGAATTCATATTCCTTTCAAGAGCTCATACACCTTCCTTTGTCGACTACATTTGAATGACGCTCAATATGACGTAATCTAAGGCCTTGACTACCCGAATAACATTTAATAATCGATTCTGTAAACAATAGTTACTTTAAACTCCACTGCCATGTTAAGTAGGTCTGTGGTCACTGTATGAATCGTGGATGTATTATTTCATTCAATTTATTGAGACAATAATATTATTAATTGATTTTCTACCGGTTAAGGTAGGACTAATATGGATACAGCCTATACAATGTTACATTTAAACATTTATTTGCCCAAGACACCAAAGATAACCCTTTTTTCAATTCCGCATACTTCCTTCCTCCATTCCGTCCAAAATAAAATGGTAAACTGTTTCATCTATTCTAATTTTTGAACTCTTTCCATATTGTATCACTAATTTTTCTTGTTTCTAAAACAGCATAAACGGTCTTTTGCTTACATTTATTCTCACCACATGCCTATCGCACTGGCTATTCAATACTTGCACTGACTAATATAATGCCTGACTGAAAAATTAATGCTTGATCATCCGCAAACCTGATTAATTTTACAAAAATTCCACTGGTTTTTATTTCTCTCTCCAGTTCGTTCCTTGCCTCTTCAACCAATTTCATTACATATGCGTAAAAAAATACGTTGATAATGAACACCTCTGTCCCACTACTCTTCCTAGTATTATCTAACTCGCAATATTCCATTTAACTCATGAAAATTCCATGTCCACCTTCTTTCTCTACACTTCCTTAGCTCTAATTGTTTCTCACCTAAGTTTATTATTCAATTCTTGTTTTTTCTAACTGTTGTTTCCATTCTTCCATTTCATTCTCCCATATATCTTTCTAATCATCTTGTCCGTAATCCATTGTTTTCTTATCCTTTTCTTATATTAATACTCCTATTGTTTTTTGCTGCTTTCGATACCCCCTTTTTGATATGTTACCATTTTTTCTTATATGGCACCCACTTCACTTTCGTCGCTCATGATTGCCTCTAGAGCCTGCAAATACCCCTAAGACGCGTAAATAGATGAATTGAAAATCCTTACAATACTGCCACATTGAACTACACTATATTAAAATGTTAACTCTTAAATATTATTGAGACATTTTATTCCATATTCTATTATCATTTATTAAACGAAGTCAATCATTCATAGAAAAAAAAATCTTGAACAAATTCCCCGGGAAACATCGCAATTGACAAACATAAATTTGCCGACGACGTTTGTGTATGTAATAACTTCATAGTGACAACGATGTTCACTTGGTTCGGGTTATTGTTGATTTGCGGAGAAATCCCACCAACGCGATTTTTATTAATTCAGCTCGATACAATTTGAAGTAGTTTATTTTCTTTTTCTGTTTACTTCAATTTTATTTTTTTAATCATTCACTAATCTTCATGAAAATATTTGATTATTTTTGCATTTCCAATGGAGTAACTATCAATACGTGTTGTGATAACGGGATTTGTTTACTAACATAAGCGAGATGTAAGCAAGGATGCCAGTTCTCATAACATTAGCAGCGCCACAGGAGGATCGGTTGATAATTAACTTGACTTGATAAATGAATATTTTGGCAATATATATGTTATAGTATTTTATAAATAGCATTGATGACGTGTAGCCAGTTTTGAAAGTTTCAATATTAATTCTTTTCTTTATGTTCTCCGTTAATGTAGTAGATATGACATTTTTATTCGATATTTATACTACTTGTATTTATTTTATCATTTTTTCCCCTCGAAACAGCCCATTCAAAATAGGAAATGTCAAAGTTCAAATATCCAAAAAAAAGACAAGTATCTGAAGGTGCATACTATATATCAAAATGGCAAACAGTAGACAAAAGTTTCAACGCCTTCATGAATCAAGCTTTGTGTAACTGACATATATTTACGATATCATACTCGCCTCTTTAAATGGTGTGAAATTGTAGAAATAAATGAACAAGCAAATGATTTGGAATATTTCAGAACTTCTTTGGACAAGGCAGAAGTGGTAACTTCCGCGTTCCTCCACATCTAAATCCTTGTCCTACAAAAGCATTTTGCCTCCCTCCTATCTTCTCTCTATAAAAAAATATGCCTCTTACTTTTTTCTTGGTCGACGCGTAGTGTGCCATATCTCATCCCAAAAGTGAGTTCAATGATAAGGAGGGTGGTGCTGATAAGACGCGCGAATGTTCAAGAATTGGATGGACATCGAGCCATTCCAAAGTCCCAGCTAAAGGGAAGAGGGTCACAACCTAGTGCCCACTCGATTCTATTGCAGGAAGAACGTAATCCAGTCACGCTCAGAAACGTAGACGAAGCCAAAACAAGTGAGAACCGCATTTCTTTATTTACTCTTCACTACTTAACGTTTTTTATATGGAAGGTTTTAGCTATATTTTATACAGCAGACTTATCTGAATCGGTCATTCGTTCAATTTAATCTCCTCAATTATAATTACCAGCGCTACTTTTAGCAATGCATTATACAATAATGTTTATATTTTAATCATTATTTGCAAACAACTCTCTAGCAACCAGAATTGCAACTGCATACTCAATGTTCATCAATATGACTGTATGAAAGATAATTGCTGTTGACTTAGGCGAGACGGAAATTTACGTGGCGAAAACAAATCAGAAATATCCAGCTAGATCCATCGATATTTCGCATTTTAAAATATAATTTTTTTTAAATTCGAGAGCCATTGCCTAAGTTACCGTATGGATACGTACATAAATACCACTTTTCTGAAGAAAACATAACAACGTAAGAAAACGTGATAAAATTTTGTTTACAAAAACGGAATGACAGATAGAAAGAAACGTACAAAAATTCACACAGTCAGCGTGAACAGCACGAAAAGGACAAAAAGAATAATTTAGGTATCTAATACAATAATAGGCTATCTTGTGCTTCTTATTACATTTGGTTATGTATCGCATATAACCATGGGTAAAAACGTTTCTATATCAAATAAATAGTTTCAATATCAAATCGACAGTGCGTGTTCGTTCCTTTGTTTTCTTATTTACTTACTTCTTCCATCTGTACTGTTTTTTTTCTATTTTTGTCGTAAGTAATTAAAAGATATATTGTATAACTGTTAGAAAGTTAAATCAATTTAAAAATGCAGGTAGACAATGAGACAGCATTTGTCAAATGTTGAATATGCAGGACATTACCGCTTACGGCGAAGAGCTGAAGGAACTGAAGAATAAACAATGCAACTCGTCATTCAAAAAATACTAAATGAATGAAAGAGAACCACTTTTAGTTATATAACCGAACCAAAACATAAATTATCAATCGTGAGCAAGCCAGTACAGAAAATGACTGGCTGCAAAAGACTTTGCATTCTTCCATTGTATTTCATCTGCTGATGTACAGTTTGATAGTTACTGTCATGTAGGGAAAACATTCATTCATCGTAAGTTTTAGCAATTGTGTTTTTTATATTGATACTGATCTAACCATAAAACTCATATAATCTATTTAAATGAATTTATGCCAAACATGTTTCGATGCAATTTATTTACCCTGGGTTTCGCTTGCAAATAAATATTGACTAAGAAATTAATCGGTATTATAAAATAGAGATTTGAAAGAGCAATATCGGGTGAACATCGTTGTATCGAAGGATGTGTCAACCGATTAATGGACAGAAACTTCATTGTATTATCTAATCCTTATTTTATTGTTATTATTTTCTGTTATTTCAATTTCTTTTGGAAGTATTTACTACCTATATGTAGAATTTTTAAGCAGCTGCAGTTAATACTACCTCCATTTTTTAAATACATGGCACTTTTATTGCTAATTAACATTTAAACAAAAGTTAAATGTTGATAGTTTGCCTGGTGTGAAATCAACCCTTGGCAAAGACCCAAGTAGTGACTCGAAGGATACCATGTACATGTAGACCACATACAACAACCCCTCACCACTCAATTCACTGCCGATGTTTTTACGAAAACTAATCCATTCTAGATAAAAAATTGAATGCGGAGATATTAACGAGGCGCAACTGAGTCGGATTCTCAAAAATGTCTGTGAACCCTTCCTTCCATTTTGTCTTGGGGGTAAACACCGAATTTTAGCCTTTTAATGAAGCTCACCTCTTTTGTTATCTCAAAGAAAAAAAGAGGAAAAGTAATTTTACAAAAAATTAATACACAATGACTTTAAAAGAGGATCCCATGTAATGAGAGTGAAGAGGGTCAAAAAGAAATGAAATCAGCTGCCGCGCGCGTGGAGATGTTTTGTTGTTTTTTTTCAATTTTTGGCCCAGAGGACACAGCCAAAAGAGGGTGAGGAGAAGGTAGGAAGAGCGTTGAGGAAGCAGGGGGAATTGTTTGCGTTGGGTCGGTCCGGTTGGTCAAGAGGAGGAAATTTCGTCTTGCAATGAGTTCAGGGGGCAACCGCAAATTATTTTATATTGTACGGGGGATGACTAGAGGGATGGAGGTAAATAAATAGAACGGAAATGTAACAATCTTCCAGAGAAACACGCAAAAGAAAGCTTACGAAATTCAATAAAGGCCCACAGAATGAAAGGACCTCAATTTGGCTGTGGCTGAAACACCAAAAAACTGACGGGCTGATGAAGGCATGGGAGTATTTTTATTATTTTCCGTGGGAGACTAAATTTTCTCGAATCTGCACATTATATACATGCATTTAAGTACATTACATAAACCTTATTCATGAAAACGTATTTTTTCCTGTGAGACAAACAATAGTTTTGGACTTTTAAACGTTATTGTCATTCTTAAATGACATTACTTGACTCACTTCTGCCCAAAAAATGACCGTAAAAAAGTCGATATATTTTTTAAACTGATATTTAAATTTCATTTTTATTACGCGAGTAAATATTTGCATTGCAGCTGTCCGGAACGGAAATTTAAGTATTCAAAAATTTAAATTGCAATGCAAAACCTAACTTTCAAATTTCGTGAGAGCTTTCGCATAAATTCTTGTAAATATTGATGCATAACGTTAGGAAGCTTTTGTGGAACTTTCAGGGCAATAAATTTTTGTGATTCAGTTGTGAATGTGACCTTCTCAGTTATTTTAGCAAGCTTCAAATTAATTCAATAATTTGTTTTACACCATCGGCGTCACACGCATCATTCTTTTGAAAACAGCAATTGAATCAATGTTGACGAGACTCATCTGTAACTATGTGAGTCGTCAATATACCAAATTATATTTAACTCATACACAGATAACTGAAAATATTTCATCAGTTTTGTTGATTGCATTAGTATAAATTATATAAGGACTTCTGCACGCTTTTGTTTTTCCTCCATTGTCACCCGAAAGTAAGATGATTTGGGGGTCATAAGCGGATTAGTCCCTCGCCGTCAGTGTATTCCGCTAGAGTACGTCATGTCAGCAATGCAAGGTAGGCCTATTACGGGTTAATTAGTAAGTTATCAAAACAATGGCGCGACTTTTAGCAATGAGATATCAATTTTCGTGTGATACTGGTTCAAACAATTAATGAGAAGAGTATTCATATGCTCAAAGCCACATTAACCTCAAGCCTCGTACCCAAATCTAGAAGCTTTCAAAACGGCATCAGTCCCATTCATGGTCGTAGACACGTATGAAAATGATACGGAAGATTAGAATTAAAAGGGTAGACATTGAAAACCGGAGTGACCGGTCGAATTAGTTTCGGGCGAAGACACGTTTACGCACGGTTTGCTAAAACGACCTCGAACTTCAAGAAGATAATAAGTGAACGACGAAGGGACACGGGTCCGATTTACGAGGTCGCAGCCTGGCACTTAACCTTTAACTTTACCCAAGCGATGTGATTCATCGGGCATGAGGTCTGTCTAGAAAACCATAGGCCTAATAGAGAAAGGGAACTGCTCCCCAATACTACTATATTAAAAATGAATTTATATTTATATGAATCCCGCATGCCGTATTCATCATTCATTCCTTCATCAGTATTTCAATCGTGATATTTGTTTACCGAAACTTTCCATTCATCTCTATCCAGCGTTTATTCCCCCTAACCCTCTGATGGCTTCTCTCTGTTTTAAATCCTTCTTAATTTATTTCCGATGTACTTTTCTCCTAGTTTCCTCACCGGATCTTCCCTTCAATCTTCCCTCCTATTCGTATTACGTTATTAACTAATCCACTGTACCTCAAGGTGGCTCTTCTTTGCCGTTGAATTCTCACCATAAGGTCCCTTTCCCTATTCTGCCCTTCTGTTTTTATTTTCTCGCTCCTCACATTGTACGATTAGGTCCATTTAATCTACAGAATTATCTCTATCACGCTGTTACAAAGGCTTCTATTCTTTGCTGGTTCATTTTTTCAATAATCACTTTACCGCATAAGGCTTAATATTAGGTGAGCTCTACCCTAACTTATCAAACTAATTTCCGGGTTGATTACTGTAGTTTACTAGAAGCTGAGAATCGGAGAGAGATATCCGGGATATACCGATGATTAGTACATAAAGAGCGCCGTCTTCTAGCGAACTTAACACTCATCAACCAATGCTTAACGGAAGAGGGTGTAAATTATGAACGGGAAAAATAT
>NW_027286652.1:12500-16591 GCF_022747635.1 Hetaerina americana | reverse complement strand
TAGATTTCCGTATGGGGCGATAAAAAGAATAGAGCTGCAACGTATTACTATCTAGCCGACATAACTAACTAAATAAAGAACAGTGGAAAGTTACTTTGTATTCTTAATTTCATTAACATGAATTTCCACAAGGTTGAGCCAGAAACAATTGAACATAACTAATCATAATACTAGCACAATTTTCGTGAATGATGTACGATTGATGCTCGCGACGCTTGAACAGCTGGGCCGATGCGTAGTCAAAATGCCCACCCCAACCAGTCTGTCTTATGTCCCAGCAATATATTCAGTGTGTGTTAGTTATACAGCCGTTAAAGGCTTGCTTAATTATTTTAAATATAGCAGTGCATTTCATTCGTCACTCGATGGAACGCCAGCGCTCCGTAAGAAAGCACGTAAATGATAGTAATTTTTCCTGTGATTATTGGGATTCATTATCGAAATTATATTAATATTTTGTGCATACCCGTTGTAAGCTACCATCAGTAATTTAATTAAAATTTTACGCATGCACCTGCTTATTTGTATTTGATTTAGTGGCCTCGCAAAATAAATAACTGCTACTACCCTTATTGAAGGTTGAAAAATATTTCAAGCTGAGTGTGCTTCTCATAAAAAGTTGATGCAACGCCATCATTTTTATGCAGCTAAACACCACAAAATTTGATTTAAAAAGTTCTACATTACAGCTTCGACCATTTTTAGTGATATTCTAACCTGGCTTGCTGCTTATAAAATCGGGTCGCTGGTTACCTAATCACCGTGACTACGACCGTGAGTCATCAAGAACTCAGCTAAGGGACAGTTTGGAAGCAGGAAAGGCAGACGTACACTCGGCATGGAATAATAAGAGATGGATGCGTGGGGACCGTTCCCGATACGGTTGAGAGGGATGAAACGCTCCAAGTATCCGTGAACTAGCCTCAGAACTGTCATGAATAATTCATGGAGAAGAGAAAACCACCACTATTTGGAAGAAATAAGCCGGAATCGCATCAAAGCAGGAGGAAGTGATGCCGGTAGGCAAAGCATCGGGTGTTTGTCAGTCTTCGGTTCAGTACCTCGCCAAGGTCGTCCCCATTGGTGATTATTGATTACAAGGGAAGGCGATTATTTACACAAGGAAAGATGACAATTTTTCCAAGTTGTTTTGTGATAATTAAATGGCAAACCCCTGTAAGGCGGTGTAAAATTTCTCAATTTATCCAAAGATTTAAGAATTTAAATTCAATTGGCAACACTGACGAAGACTAGAAACCCGAAATTTCATACCTAAACAACCATATATTATATGTTTAGTACATTTAATGTTTTAATTATTTTATCGATCAATACGAGATTCATTTTTTCACTACATGTACGTGTTTTCAGGCAATTCAAAATAAAATTTGCTACCAACATTGATAATAAGTAAAAAAGACCAACTCGTCCATCAAATGAAAATTTCCTTTGCGTAAATTAATGAATACTAAATCAAACCTCTTATTCTTCCTTCGTGAGGGAATTTTTCTGTAATTATGATCTTCAATCGAGGAACAGAGAAGAACAATGATATTTTTGCGCAAAAATCTTGGCATATTCGCTCAGGGGATACAGCAAATAAACTCGAGTAAAAATGTTTATGTTCTAATGGAAACACGTAGTACAAATTCAAGCAAATTAGCTGTTTACAGCATTGTTATGTACTTGATATGTATGTTTATTGGTTTATACAGGTCTACACTCACCTCTCTATTTTCTTTGATAATTTGGAAGGTTTATCGAATAGCAATTTTACTTCTGAAATTTTAATTCCAAATTTCTTTTATTGATTTTCATTTAATGTTTCCCTGGCGTGCATTATCTTATAAACACCCAATGAGTAGTAAATATGCCTGCAAACACATACGTTATTACCATGACGAGTATGCAATAAATAATCAAAGATATATTAATTCATATTTAAAAATTGAGGTAGAAGAGTAAAATAACATTGATGGCACTGATTGATATACTTGTTACTTTGAAATTTGTGTAACAAACTTTCAAAATCATTTATATTTTTATTCTAACATCGCAGCTTTAATAAAAATCTGGTATAAACCTGCTGAACATCCCTTAAACTGCATGTTAGAATCATATAGTCTTTTCGAAAAATGTTTAAAGTTATCAATTTAATAATATATGTAAAAAATTTTATATCAAATGAGAATAAAACAAAAACGACAGCAAATGAATATAAATAATACAAATGATGATTTTATAAGATGCGATCTCAATCAACTCCCGATTTATTTAATAAAAACACTCTGTCGCCAAAATCTAAATAATTTAGCATTTTAAACTGAGATACTCTCGCAAGTCTGTGGTAGATTACTCGTATTTTGCCCGTGAGAGTTTTAAAGCAATGACACCGTTACACGTGGAAAAAGTTTGCTCTTCGAGGAACTCCAGTTTCTTGATACAGATTAAATGAACCTTTTGAATAAAATTCATAAATAGTTTTAAATCATACACAAGAGAGTAATGAATGAATTTTTTTAAATTACCGGTTTTGATGTCGACTAATACAGCTGAAAGCTGACAAAAATATTGTTTCTCAAAAAAACAATTATTCCCTTGCAACAAGTTGAACATCTTTGTTCGTGTTACACGTTAGCCAAAAAATGCTTCCGTGCGCAATCGCGTTAAAAAGCTCGTTCACAGTCGTATTCTCTTATGAGTAAAATTAATCTGGTTCCTGAATATCGTTAGGGAGAATCGTCATTCATTTTAATTAAAGACAAATCTAATAAAAAAAGAGCATAAGGCATGAATGAAAACGTTCTTGTGTGACTGTGATGAGTAAGTGAGACATGAGGATGAGGTTCTACATCATTGTCTCTAATCTACTTAGTTCCGTGAGTATTGTCAATAACCACTGATTGAAGTCATCGCTACGGAGCGATTCAGAACGTCCCAAAATATCACAAGGAACTAAGACGCATTAGTAAATTAGTATTTCCCCTAAATTCTCATAGGCTGGTGCATTGTTCCATTCCTAAAACTGATTAGTTTGCTCACCTTGATTGCATGAATAATAATAAAACCAATGTTTCTAATAAATGAAGTTAATTTAATACATTTTACTAGCAATAAGAGGTGAACAAATTATTACATTTCCCGAATTGTGGGAAAAGATTTCCAAAATTCTGCGCATCGCATGGGACGATCATACAATCCACAAGTTTGTACCGCGTCAGCCATGATTAGAAGGTTCAATGTAGTGCTGAGTAATGACACATTGTCCATTGCTTGGGATGATTTGTGACTAACACAATGAATGTTTCAATAGCGGGATCGGCAATAGAACATTAATATAGCTTCATGCTAACCATAAAATTTAATGTATAAAAAGAACATCCATCTACATGCATAATCTTAAGCTTCCCTAAATATTATTACTAACTCTCAATTCTACATCTTCCAATAACCTAGAGGTAATATGCCATTGACACTATTCTCTAGTCTGAGTAGGAGAATAGTCATTTCAATATGCATGCAATAAAAATCATTGGCAAACTTAAATTTAAAATAGGCGATATATTTTAGTATTCAGATATGATGATAAAAACTAAATAAGACTAATATATATGATCAATAAATGCACAATGTATACTTGGTAATGACACTATGCATAGGCATTAAAGATCTTTAGGTATGATTGATACATAACGAGTGCAAAATCGCAGAATATGAACTTTCGAGACGTTGGTATGGCCTACTATGAGGTTTCAGATAAATGTCTATTTACTTCTTCAATTAGTCAGCAGTGTTAATAACGACTGCCATAAAGGCCATGTCGAAGATGAGATGGCCGTGTCAGGATTGTACCCTCAATTAAGGTAACTAAAGCACTCCTTAATTTTTATATCCAGCCCAAAATACATATAACCTACAGTCCAGGCCGACTAATTGTTTCTTTCTGCAAGTCGCCGTCAGAGTGTCTCCACCTTTGCCGGCCGTCACCTACAACCACTGGTTTACTCTCTACTAACATACGCTAAAGACACATGCGTTTTGATGCAGCAATTTCAGAGTGTAAAAATCATTCGCCTTGACTGGGATTCGAA
>NW_027286652.1:0-10000 GCF_022747635.1 Hetaerina americana | reverse complement strand
CACAAAACAATAACTTGCAAACCCCCTGTACATGGACAATTTACTTCCCAGAAGTTGTCCCTCAAACATATACTCAAACACCTTTCCCCCATTGTGACAGCAATACGTCTTACATATTATCTAAATATCCCTGCGTAACGTTTAAACGACATATCACCTTATCTGACGCTTTGAAATCCGCCTAACCCTTATCTAAATCCTCCCCATAAATCCTCACCGACACCGCCAATCCTTCCCTCCATTTACATCTCACCAATACTCTCCGATTTCACTCTACTCCTCATGCACCTCCCGTAAAATAATTTACCTATTGAATTGCAAACTCTCACCTCCTCCCACGTTGGCCAATGCACCACACCCCTCAACATTTGCATCAACAACCACCGCGCCACCTGCAACCCTTCTTCCGTATCACCCCATCTACCAGTTTCCAAACATTCCTCCTCCCACCTGGTTTCCTTCAATGATGGCATTAACGTCTCAATTATCGCCTCCCTTCCCTCCTCAAGACACTATTACAACGCAAACCCCTCGAGGCGGCGAGCATTTGGCTCCTAAGAGGAAGCTCGTACCCGGCCTTGCTTACCCACTAGGGGGGTCCGTGCCACTTCCCATCCAACTTGCCTCTTAGCACCCGCTCCTCAATGCCCCCCTACAAACTCCTTTTGTTACGCCTTTTCTGCCCCTCAGCCCATAACCCGTGATCTCCGTCTTCTTTCTTCCAGCGACAAATATGGCTCAGGCACCGAAAGATTAAAGAAAACATATTCGCGAATGTCCTTTTTTAGAGATTTTTCGTCGTCATGCCTCTAACTATGATTATATATATGGTTAACTATGGTTATGTACGTATATATTTGATATAGGTGTGTGTGTATGTGTGTGTATGTGGATGCTTAGCTTAGCCTTTTTCTTACTAGAAAATCGCATAACCTTTGTTTTATTAATATTGATTCTCATCCCATACCTGTCGCACTGAATTTCCATTTCACTCAGTAATGCTTGCAACCCCTTGGCTGACTGACAAACTAAAGCTTGGTCATCAGCAAACCGAACTGATTTTACGAATTCCCTGCCCACTTTCATTCCTACCTCCAGTTCTTCCCATGCCTCTTTAATCATTTCCTCTACATACAGGTTGAACAGCAACGGTGATAATGGGCAACCCTGCCTTACACCCCTTCCTAACACTGTCCATCTGGACTCCCCGTTCCCCACTCGCACCTGAGCAGTCTGAGACATGTACAGGTTGCGGATTAGCCTCCTTTCCCTCCAATCTATTCCTATTTTCTGCAATATACTCATTAGTTTTTCCCAATTCACTCTATCAAACGCTATTTCGAAATCTTCGAAACAGGCAAATACCTGTTGGTGTGTTCTATACTCCTCTCGATTAATAATCTCATTACTGCAATGGCATCACACGAACCTCTCCACTTCCTAAACCCAAACTGATCATCCCCTAGGTAATCATTTGCCCTACTCTCAATCCTTTTTTTTATGATCCTTAGGAAAACGTTAACTGCGTGGGATATCAAACTTATTGTCCTGTAGTCCTCACATGATGTAGCCTTTACCTTTTTCGGAATAGGAACTAAAACTGATCTCACAAAGTCTTCCGGCCTTCCTTCCTTATAGATACTACGAATCAGCAAGTTATATATACACACATATATATAAAATTTGGACAGAAACAAAAAATATAAGAACACTCACACGTTATTTCTTGATAATTTCGACGGAATTTATCTCCGTCTTCTTCAGTCCTAGTACGGACTACGGAAAAATGTACTACTTTTTCTTCTGAGGAAAAAGTTTGCTACGCATGTCACAACCACTTCGGCCATTGTCGTCCAAAAAACTTCCAAGATACGTCAACTATTACACTTGCTCTAGTTTTTGGCCTCGTATTTTAGTGAATACCGAAGCCTTTTTCTTTCTGGTAAATCGCATAACTTTGTTTTATTTATATTGGTTCTCTTCCCATATCTATCGCACTGATTTTCTATTTCACTCAGCAATGCTTTCGACCCCTTGTCTGACTGACAAACTAGAGTTTAGTTGTCAATGAACCCAATTGATTTTTAGAATTCATCGCCAACTTTCATTCCTACCTCCAGTTCTTCCCATGCGTCATTAATCATTGCCAGCGCGTAACCGTTGGACAGTACTGCTGAAAATGGACAACCGCCATCACCAGCAAATGTTTTCCTGCACGAACACATGCGAATATATCGTCTAACTGAACGTATACCCTATTGAATTCTTCTTCCTTATCATTGCTTGGTGGCATGTGTACGTACATCTACATCTACATAATACCCCGCAAGCCGCCGCAAGGGCGTGTGGCGGGGGGACCGTAATGACCAAGTTCGTCGGTTCTTGGTCGTCTTGGCTCTTAGCCCCTTCGTACTTGTATATTACTTGATAACTATCACTCCAGTAATCCCCGCTATTATTCCCTCTCACCTCGCACT
Source organism: Hetaerina americana (assembly GCF_022747635.1). Taxonomy (NCBI): domain Eukaryota; kingdom Metazoa; phylum Arthropoda; class Insecta; order Odonata; family Calopterygidae; genus Hetaerina; species Hetaerina americana. The sequence continues at coordinate 7,523 of NW_027286652.1, read as the reverse complement.
TCTCTAATATATATTTCCTCTTTCCAACTCTCACATTATATTCTCCAATATTTCTGTCATTAACATTGTCCTAATATTACCAGTTCCTATTCTAACTAACTCGGTCTTCTTCTTCTGAATCTCCTGTCCTGCTGCCGTCGGTATTATTTTGCAAAGGTTTCCGTGATATGACGACCGCGATAGCCTCTCTCGCTGCTGGGCACGACACACGGCCGATTGGGCCGAGTTCGGTAGTTGACGACTGATTTTCTCTATACGCTTCATCATATAAGTCTTGGGAATAATAATGGAGTTGGTTTCCCGTTGCCTTCCTCAATAGTGATTTTAATGAGACACCATCAACCCAGGGCCGCCCCGCCGGGGTCAGAAGCCTCTGCAACCGCCTCACTGAGGAATAGACGCTGTGTGGACTACCATCGCCTGGCGCATAACCTTCGACCTATACGGAATTTGTGATCCTAGTAGTAGTAGTATTTTTGTTTATGGGGTGCATCGACGGCTGAGGTCATTTTGCACCACGTCGAAACTTTTAAAAACCACAGTTAAGGTTTAATAAATAAATAAATAAATAAATAAATAAATAGATAAATATTAAAAACAAATGACATCGACAAGAATAAAAATACCACGGCTAAAGTTGCCTCATTAGGCCAGTTTCCTTTAAAAATAATAAAACCTTGCTTAAAGAGTTGGGGTCATCTCCTAATATTTGTTTCAAATCTCCCCTTACATGAAACTTTTCTCTAGCCCTTATATATTTTTGGCACTGCGTAAGAATATGTTTCATTGTAAGGGGCACGTCGCACTCATTGCAGCGCGGTTGCACTTTTCCCTCCGTGAAGAGGTACGAGTGTGTGAGGGCAGAGTGCCCTATCCTCAAACGCGTAATCGTGACCTCTTCCCTCCGATTCTTTCGGATTGAAGAGGGCCATGCCGAAACAACCGGTTTTATCTCCCTAAGTTTATTATTTATTAGGGGCCGCCAGGCTTCTTTCCACTGGTTTAGGACATTGTGCCGCAAAGCGGCCTTTATGTCCTCCACCGGTACCAAAGAATGATCGCACTCATTTTGGTCCAGGGCTTCCTTCGCTGCTTTGTCGGCTTTTTCGTTGCCAGGTATTCCCACATGACCAGGAATCCACATAAAGGATACCCTGGTCCCCTTTCTCTGAAGGGATAAGAGGCTATGGTGGATCTCTTGGACTATCGGGTGCATTGATGAGAACGCCGATATGGATTTTAAGGCGCTCAACGAGTCCGAACAGATGAGAAAAGAGCCGTTATGGTCGTTTAGTTGTTTTAGGGCGGTTCTTATGGCTGACAGTTCGGCTGTGAATATACCGCAAAGCGTGTTCAATCTTTCCCTCACGACTCCATGGTAGCGGGAGACGACCGCATAAGCACATGCGGACTCCGACTTCGACCCATCGGTGTAGACCGGTACGAAGTCCGGGTGCGATCCGAGGAAGGCGTTAAAGAGTCCTTGGTATTCTGACTCGGTCGTGAACGCTTTACAGTGCGCATGAGGCAACGACTTCATATCCGGCTTTGGTGTTAGCCAAGGAGGATGTTTAGCATAGGCAACAGGGCACGCTTGAGGTAAGGTAAAATTGAGTTCCTGGATAAAATCAGTAAAACGAACGGCCAAGGGCCTAGTTGCCCTTCTTCGCCTGTTAAATATATCTAAAAATCTTGGTTTAAAAAGAATGTTAAAACATGGGTGCTTGGTCACGGATAAAACTTTACAGGCATAATTTCCCATCAAAATCAACCTTCGGGTTGCTAACGAGGGTTCACCTGCGTCAGCAAGTAGGCTTGGGACTGGGCTGGTTCTAAATGCCCCAGTGGCCAAACGTATCCCGGCGTTGTGGACACACGTCAGGGGTCTCAAATAGGACTCTCGTCCTGACGAGTATATTATAGAACCGTAGTCCAGCTTCGAACGGACCAAGCCTCGATATAATAAAAGCATGGTGGAGCGATCTGCTCCCCATTTGGAGTGGGTTAAAAACCTTAGGATGTTTAGGGTCTGGCGACACCTCTCCCGTAACACCCGTATATGCTCCCGCCAATTTAGTTTTTTGTCCAGGATCATGCCGAGAAAACGGACGGACTCAACAAATGGGAGATTTCTGCCCAGAAGGCCTAAGGTCGGTGTAATGTGGTGTCCGCGAAGACGGTAAAAATGAACACATTTCGTTTTCTCCGTGGAGAAGCGAAACCCGTTCCTTCGCGACCACTCTCCCAATTTGTTCAAGGTGACCTGGGCTTGCCTGGAGGCGTATGTCAGTCTTGTAGAGCGGCAGAAAATAGCCAGGTCGTCGACAAATAGCGATGCCATCACCGGGGCATTGATGCATTCCGTGACGTCGTTGATTGCGATGGCGAACAACGTCACGCTCAGCACTGATCCCTGAGGTACACCGTTCTCCTGGGTGTAGGATCGGGATAAATGATTGCCCGTCCTTACTCTAAAAAGGCGGTTTGTTAAAAAATTTTTTATAAATATGGCCATATTGCCCTTAAAACCCCACTCATGCAACGTGTTTAAAATCTTTCGTCGCCACACACTGTCGTAGGCCTTCTCGAGGTCGAAGAAGACTGCTACGACGTGTTGGCGTAACAGAAAGGCTTCCTGGATGAAATTGTCAGTGCGCACCAGATGATCTGTCGTGGACCTCTCACGCCGGAAGCCGCACTGAGCGTCGGAGAGGAGGTGTCGTCTCTCCCAGCACCAAACGAGACGTCGGTTAACCATTCTTTCCATCACCTTGCAAAGGCAACTGGTGAGAGAGATGGGCCGATAGCTGTTCGGGTCGCTCTTATTCTTACCCTGTTTCGGAACGGGTATCACCAGGGACTCCCGCCAGGAATTCGGGAAACTACCCTCAATCCACAATTGGTTCAGGGTATTGAGGACCTCCCCCAACGCTGACTTCGGAATATTCCGAAGAAAGGCGTTGTGGATCTGATCCATTCCCGGTGAGGTGTTATGGGAGTCCGTGATAGCGGACTCGAGTTCCCATGGCGAGAATGGCTCATTGTATGCTGCAGGATTTCCAGCTTCGCGAAAATTGAGAGGGACTTGCCTCTTGAAGTTTGCGAAGTTGGCGTCATATAATTCATCACTGCTGCTGGCCTCGAATTGCTTGGCGAAGGTGTCGCTCATTTCTGGGGGTGAAGTCACCACCCGTCCAGCAACAAGCAGTGGCGAGATGACGAAGGAGCCCTTGGACCCAGAGATTTTTTTGACTTTATCCCATACCTGCGAAAGTGGGGTTCTCTGGTTAATAGTAGAGACGTACTCTATCCAGGAAGCCCTCTTGGCCTGCTTCACCGCCTTCCGAGCTCGCGCTCGTAGGTGGCGGTAGGCTGCCAGGTTTGTTGCCGTGGGGTATTTCTTAAAAATATTCAACGCTTTTTTCCTCGTCCGGATCGCCCTGTCGCATTCCTCGTTCCACCAAGGGACGGGTGCTCGATGAAGGGTGCCAGACGTGCGAGGAACACTTTCGGTAGCTACGGCTACGAGCGTTGAAGTCAGTGTCTCGACATTTTGCAACGCGTCTAGACTTGCGTCATGTTTAAAATGAAAATTGTTCCTAAAAAGCGACCAGTCGGCACGGCTGATACGCCAGTTTTCCGGAGGTCTGAAGGTGTTTGGCGAACGGTCTACTTTCTCGAGTAGAAGAGGAAAGTGGTCACTCCCACAGAGATCGTTGTGGACGATCATCTTCAGCTTCGGGGCTAGGCTTCTCGAGCATATGGCAAGATCTATTGCTGAAAATTCCCCTGTGAAGCTGTTGAAGCGAGTTTTTTCCCCGCTATTTAATAAAAACAAATTAAAATCCTCAATAAAATTCGGCCTCTCCTATTGCTTGGGGTGGATGGGCCTCCCCATAGTGGATCATGGGCATTAAAATCGCCCATCAAAATAAATGGACGAGGTAGCTGACGGACAAGGGCTTCCAAGTTAAAACGAGTTACCGGTGCACCCTCCGGCAGATAGACGTTGCATAACGTCATCGTCTCTGGGGTGTGCACTGTGACAGCCACTGCCTGGAATGGGGTGTTCAGTTGGACTCGGGAGGTGTAAAGGGCCTCGCGAATCGCAACTGCCACTCCTCCTTGGGCGCGTTGACCACTCGTGTCGTCAAGTCTAAAAACAGTGCACCCCTTTAAAACACCCTTGTCTGTCGCCTTAAAATGCGTCTCTTGCAGACAGATGCAAGAGGGATCAAAAGCGTCCATTAAAACGGCCAGCTCCTCCTTGTGCCGATAAAAACCGTTGCAGTTCCACTGCAGTAAAAAGGCCATTAAAATTAATTATAATTAAAATAAATAAATAGATAAATAATTGTGTTTTAAAATTTGGGAGATGACCGGTTTTTAAGAAATCATCGCTTAAAGCGATGTTTCCTCCTCCACTCAGTTGCCAGGACCTCCGTATCCGAGATACTCTGGTCCTCCAGAACCTCCGGCCTCCCTGGTTTTGCGGGAGGTGTAGGGGAAGGGGTCTTCTCACGCCGTATCGTCGTGTTCCCCTTGGTGGTTTTTCTTTGTGGGCTCTTCTTCGAAGGGCCCACCGGAGTAGGTGGCTCATTGTCCACCTTACTCTTTGTCTCTTTGGTGCTTTTTAATTTTTTGCTTTGCGTGACCAAAGCGGTGACTTGAGGGGCGTCAGTTTGCGTGGCGATGGTGCACTTTGGCAATGGGGTAGACGCGACGGAAGCAAAGGACCGGGAGAAAGTTGGGGCGACGAGTGCCCTGTACTTTCTCCTCGCTTCCAAATATGAAGTCTTTTCCAGCGCCTTTATCTCCATGATCTTTCTTTCCTCCTTCATCTTCGGACAATCACGGGAGTACACTGGATGTGTACCCTCGCAATTGACGCAAAGAGCTTCCGAGGAGCACTCTCTATCCTCGTGCGCGTCCTTGCCACAGCGCGGGCAGGTTGCCTTGCCCTCACAGCGCGACGCGACGTGGCCGAAACGTTGGCACTGAAAACAACGCACGGGATTAGGAATGAACGGCCTCACTGGGACCGATTCGTATCCAATGAATACCTTGTCGGGCAGCCTATCACGAGCGAACGTCAAAATCACGGACGTGGTGTTAATATTCTCGCCGTTGCGCCTTGTCGTTAGTCGACGACAATCCGTCACTCCCTGAGAGAACATTTCTCTCTTGATTTCGTCGACGTCAACATAGAGGAGGTCGTAATGGCTGATGACTCCCCGACAAGTGTTGAGAGTGCGGTGCACCTCCACTTTTACCGGAATGTCATGGAGCATTCCCATTGCCAATAATTTCTCGATTTGCTTTTCGTTATTTGTCTCTATAAGCAGAGTACCGTCCCTTAGTTTCTTGACGCTCTTCGGGTCCCCAGGTACTATCTGCGACAACACTCTCCGTATAAGGAAAGGAGAGACCTTTTTCAAGGTCTCACCTTCCTTAGCACATGACATAATGAGGTACCGCTTGCAAGCACCTATGCATTGATCTCCCCCGCCCGAGTCCGGACGGGATCTTTTTGTTGGTGGAAAGGGTTTTTCCTCCATAATAATTAATAATTCGTCCCTCGGCCTCCCCACCCACCACGGAGCCACACATTCGGGACGCCACTCCGCCAAACCGGAGCGGTCGCCAGGGCTAACTCGAGGGATATAGCGCTTCAGGAGTGGTTGTCTGTTTCGGGGTGGATCTTCGATACAAGGGCCCACCAAAACCCTTACATCTCCGACCTCCCTACGCAGACCCCCACAACCTTGGCACTCGCCACCGGAGCGAAAACGCGACGGAAGCCGATTGACCGGGAGTGGCTAGCTCCCGGCCTCCCGTTTACACGAAATCCGGGGCCGAAGAGGGGTATCACTCCCCGGACCATACAGGGCATCCGACACCCTGCTGGGAACCAGAAAGCTCACCCTCCAGGATCCCCTTCTCTCCCTTACGGGTCTCCAGGCACGGCAAACACCTGGGCGGATCGCAGGCCAGATGGTATGGCCGCTCACAGACAGTGGATCCACAGCACTGTCCGGACGCATCCCTTGCTGGCTTGGGGTTTGTTTTCGGGGTTTTCTCCCCGCCCTTTTAGTCGCCTCTTACGACAAGCAGGGATACTGCGGGAGTATTCTCTATCCCCCTACCCGCGGGGGGGATTTGTGATCCTACCAGAGGCAATTACTATTGGTCCCGCCAGCACAGCTGTAGGCGATATTATATCGCACAAGCCCCTCTCCCACGTCAACAAGGTTGTAGTCTATGGGAGGGAGTCTAAACATATATTCAGACGTTTAGCTTCAAACCTAAATATAATAACCATGACGGCGGACAAAGGGTCATCCGTTGTGGTGCTAAACAAAAAGGACTACGACGCTTAGGCATATCACCAATTAAACGACCTTTCTTGCTATGACCCCCTGCCCCAAGATCCAAACCCTTCATATCAAAATAATATTCTCTCTTTTCTATCCAATTTTGGTCCCAAAGAAGGTCTCTCTCCCAAAGATGTATCCATTCTTTCCCAAGATCCCCCATTTCTATTTGCTACCCAAAATTTAAAAAACCAATAACCCCGATAGCCCCTTTGTCTCCAGGATCAACTCACCCACTGCACGTATCTCCGCATTAATAGACCACTGCCTTCAACCCATAGCCACTCCACTCCCTTCTTATATCAAATATTCGTACCACTTTCTGGTACCGCCTACGCTCAAACCCAATTCTGCACAACACGACCATTTTCATGGCCAAAATAGACGTTACATCTCTATACTCGTACATCTATCCAAGCACCCAGAGTAGGGATAGTGATCTGTGGCATACGCTGACAAACTATACTACAATGCTGAATTAAATAGGATTAAAGGAAAGGAATAATAAAATATATTAAAATTATTAACGTTAAGAGTTGAGCTTTATTTCAGCACTGATAACTAACTAACATATTGCTTGCTATGAATCCTTAATTAATGTGAAAATGTGCACTAATCCAAATTTACTGGTAATGTAGAACTTTATATTATTTAATCCAAATATACCCTACTAATTACTTATTTCTCAGCTGTTTAGTCATGAAATTATTTTTGATCTAGTTGAACTTTAACCTATTCAGTTTAAGTCTTGAATTTAATACTCCTCCAAGACGTACAAAGATCATAAAAGCAAACTGAAAAACTTCTGACGAATAAAATAAATAAATTTAAATAAACTTTTCGTGTCTTTGGCAACCTATGTCTTTCTTGAAATTTGTACAATAATGCTCGAAGTGATTTCATCGTTTACAAGAACATATTTTATTTTTCCATTGGTAATAGCCGACAGTACTTCAAATGCGGATATTGATTTCATCTCAATTCGTCACAGAGGCGGAGCAGGGTATGGGAGCTTGCTCATGACACAATCGATACGCAATCTCTCAACCACAGAAGCGATTATTTGCATGCTAAAATTCACGCCGTTAAACCAAAATGTAGATACAAGTGGGTCCAGCATGAATCTGTTTTGCTTATAAGATAGGCGAC
>NW_027286651.1:0-16615 GCF_022747635.1 Hetaerina americana | reverse complement strand
ACACAAATAAACTCATCATCACATGTCGAAACCGTATTGCATAAATCAACGGAAATAACGTGAAATTAGGTGATATACTGTTCCAAGGTGATGCGGTGTTATTCAACGCGTATCTTTATCCGAGGAACACCTCGCGTGCTGTCACGTTACTTAGGGTTTATAGGAAGGGGATTTTATGGTAATAATCATGGAGACTGTAAACAATTAGCTAGTGTTCCCTTTTTTGTGGCGGATTTAAGGGTAAAATAATTCTTCAATTTATTTGTTCAACAATGTATCACTCTCTTGCTTATGAGTTTCCACAGGATCTCATACCCTGTTGCGTAATACTTGTATGTAGCAAAATATCTCTCCTGGTAGTTTTTTTAAGCCGAGACCTTTTCTCTTCATTCTTTTTAAGTTTAAAAGCTAGACTAGAAACTCCGGTACAAAAGATTGTCAGATATGATGTCAGTTCGAATAAAGTGGAATTCAAATTAAGTAATCCCCAAGGAAGTGTCATCGATCCTCTAACAGAACTCAATAATAAAGATTCATTCCCCGTGAGATATAGTAATTTCATTTATTAAATAAAGAGGGTGGGGTTTTATATAGAGATATTAAAAAACCCGACCATAGAATGATAATAGTTAAATGCAATACAAAGCTGGTTGGCGTCGCAATTAAACTTAAAGATTTTTGTCGTGATGATCTTTTGAAAAAGAAGTAGTTCTCCCAAGATAACACATTTCATGCGAAACAGGAAAATGACAAAATAGAAAGTGTGGCTCTATGAAATAACTAGGTGTTACTCTTTCTCACGACCTTTCTCGGAATCATCTTATGCCTACGGTAATTCTTGGTTTAATACATTCAAATTTCACGCTGGCTTGATCTAGCAAAGAGTACTGGGTAAATTATAAGAGAGCGTAAATTGGCAATATAATTGATCACTAATCAGAAATCATTTAGAATATGCCGCTAGAGGGAACACCGCAGACTATGCCACTAGCTATATGGGAACCCCACGAAGTGGGTTGGATTGTCGAATTACATCATGATGTGGAGTGGAGAGGCTTTTATGACTAATTATCAGCGTGCCTTGTAATACGAGAATAAGAGGTTCTAAGTTGGGAATCACTCATAGGTCAAAGGTTAAATCTCTTACGCAGGTTGGAAACAGGGCACTTTTTCATGATTTGTAATTTGTAGATAGCTCCGTCTTTAATGAGGTATGATTTATATATGTATATATAAATCTAGAGTAGAGAATATATATATTTATATATATATATAAATATATATATATATATATATATATATATATATATATATATATATATATATATATATATAATAAATAAATATATATATATATAAATATATATATATATATATATATATATATATATATATATATATATATATATATATATATATATAAATGCAATTTTCATACAGGCTACAAAGGGCCAGAATTACTACCCAAAAGGATTGCTAATAAATGTTTGGGTTAACTCGCCTAATGTGGTGTCATGATAATTTTAGCTATTTTGTTATTATACTCCCTACCAACACATGTATGGGGAAAATTTCTAACTTTAAGGTTGCCTGTAGAGACCGTATTACATGAGGGTTGTAAGAAATGTTCTAACATACGACTGCTGATCGTCATTTCTTGAGTTTTAGTCAAACTGGTTGCACACGTAGCCATGATCCCTTCACCATGTAGCCCTAATAAATTATATTTAAATATCCTGACAGGAAAAATATATGAAATTGTGTATTTCCACGCATAGAGGGTAAGGTATAAAGTAATTTTATCTCGGGTATTTTACGATCATGATTAGAATTAAACCCAGTTTGTTACAGACTTTAGAGTGCAGGAAAGAAATTAATAACATCACTTTGACAAACATTTAACAATAAGTGGTATAACGCCACACAATTCGGAAAACATTTGCATTGATTTCTGATTCTCAATCTATTACTATTAGGTACACTTCCGCAGATTGGATCACGAATATTAAGGGTGAGAACAGACGTAAGCTCAAAATGATTTAGGAGTCATTTTTTCTATTAAAAGTTCATTTAAAACTTCATCTTGACAGACAGCCTTAACTAGTACATTCCTAATTCATAGCATGGAATCTATTTTCAATTAACATTTCTTTTTGTGTAAAATGCCGTCCTTACCATGCACAGTTGGTAACTTGGTAAATGTTAGGAACGAGATGGATTTTATATAAACATGCATAAATTATAAAATGCATAAATAAGAATAACAATAAAAAAATTACTCACAGAGGAGGACAATCACATGTCTCTTGACACCTCGACAGCCGGAGTCATCTACAGAAGAGCACTTCTTCCTTCTTAAGATGAGTCCCCTTATTCTTTCGTGGAGGATGGCCTGGACCACCGAAAAGTCTATGCTTGCAGAGTTTAGGTACTCTTTTGCGTGTTCTATATTTCATATCAGTCGTCGTTATATTCCTCCTGCGTCACCACCCTTTATTGTTAGCTCTCAAAGATACTCGTTCGTATAGCAAGTGCATTCAAATCCTCCAGCAAGCGCAATTGATTTTGTTGGCAGATGCAGGCCAAGTACGTGTAGCGCTCGGCCTCTCGTGAGAGTCCTCTAGGCTATTATTTCGATTCATTGAACTCTTCAAGTAATGGGAAAAGTTGCTCTACAAGATTCAGAAGAGAAGAAAGATACTCGTACATCAAAAACGTACATATTAGAGTATCAATGTGCAATCCCTAATGAGAATGATAATATTTAGTAATGGCTTGACCAAGCACTCGAAATCAAAGGGAAAGGTTCCAAACCAGATAGACTTATGGCTTAATTTTATCGAAAATAATAAAATAAAAGAAGGAAACAGTTTGCCTACATTAAGCAGTTCATAAATACACCATTTACAGCGAGTACAGACTAATGGATTTTCTGTTTTTGCCTTATTTCCTTTCTTTTCTTCTTTGGTGCAGCTATCTCTTTTAAAACAAATTACTTTTCTGTTCGAAGGGTGATGATTGCTTTCCTTTTATTATACGTAGCTCAAGCTAATATATATATATATTGCTTAACTTCCAAAATATTGATCTTGGGAACGTGGTGGTCCAGTATGTAGTGCGCTGAGCTACGGACAGATCCCAGGGACCCCTTCAGGGACACTCAGCTTTAGCCAAGCGGTGTGATTATTTGAGAACAAGATCGCCCTGAAAAAACCATAGGCATCCCAGGGAAAGGAATGGCTGAATCTCACGCGGCTCTGTGTTTAATACTACGTAGCCGATATTAAACCAACCTTCGAAGTGATAACTGGCGGTGGTAGAATAAAACATTTTTGGAGAATCTTCTTTGTTTGCGTGGTTTCTCCTCTAACGGCTACGGTCTCTTATGCATGAGTTGACACTCACTGTTAATTATTTCCTAATACGGTAGAACTATTTTCTTTAATTGAATCTTCCGCCTTTCATGAACAGAACATACCCAAGGCTCGTCGAGTATTTTTCAGGGCCTATGCGACCCCTGTCACTTGCCGATGGGCTGAAGGCCAACATGTAAATGAAATCCATCGTCAGGAAAATACTACAATTTACATCCCAAGGTTGAAAATATACAATAAACGAGAAAGATGTAATACTGGTAATTTATCATCTACCTATTGATTAACTTCGATGGACTGCTTCACCAAGTTTCTTAGAAAGTCATCTATTTTTCAATGATTAGTGGTAGATTTTCTGATAAGTTTTTACATACATGTGAGTGACACTTTCCTTTTACCAATATCATCATTCGGGAAAACGATTCTAATATGTCTGAACTAAGGACAATGATATATTAGTACCTTGAGAGATAATTTTCTATCCTTTCCTACGGAATACACTCTGCGCATACGTTCAGGGAAGGTAAATTAAAATCTCCGATACTCGGATAGAAAAAATATACAAACTGTAGCAGTATAATAACTCTATATTTTTAACCAATGAAAATCATATGCAGCAAAAGATATTTTTCTAAAAAAATCGAGGTGAGTTTTTCTTCTTTTCTTAGGAATATATTGTCTTACTGTAGTTGTACATCAGCCTATATCAAAAACGCTGCTCAAACCTGCGATCTCTGGGTTAACAGGTGAATTTTTCGCACATTTATCGTTCAACTATCATTAATTAAGAGACGTGATTATTTTTCAATAATTGTCTCGGAAGGGATTGGAGGGTGCGCGTCTAATATTTGCCGCAAATAACTGCGCGTCATCATAGCCTGTGCCTGCCAATCCACACACGGCCTTAAACACTGGGAAGCGAGTGGATGAGAAGAGATGTGCTCATCGGCGATACATGAACTCTCACGCGTGGAATAGTTTGCGTTCTCTCAAAGGCAGCCTCAAGGTGCTCTCACTTCCCCCTCCTCTCCACAAACCTCCCATCGATCCAATTAGACGGCTCTTTGGCGTCCAATTTAACTCCTAATTGTGAACACGTGCGCGTATGTGGAAGGCCCTTGTAGTGGGAAATGATCGTCTCACGTTGCCCCCTCCTACTTCCCCCCTCCGCCATTCCGGGGCCCTCCACCTCCAACCCTGCAGTACACCTCCCCCTGTCTTCATCCTTCTCATGCTTCTCACCACTGTCCGTCGGCGAAGTCGTGTCCACACTTGTACTGGAACCTCGAAACGAAACAGCGAAATTTTCGCGGAGCGAACAAGTCTGGTGAGGTCTTATCATACAGGCGAGAGAAGAGTAGACCACTCTCCGGCCGAACCTGTTCCTTGAACCGCGCCGTCGCGAACAGACACGATTTCCTTACTTAAGCCGTGTAGCGGGATGATAGTAGATGTGAGGGAAACAGACAATGTAGGCATCTACATCAGCTTCCGCAAAGACTCGTATGCACGACAAGACGTGGTTTGGTTCGGTGCGCGGACAAACTGTGCGACACCTCATTCCATTGAACCCTTTGGAATCCGCATAACACAATCGACACCGGCGTAGATTACGGGACGTAAACCGAATAACAGAAAATCTTACACGTTTTATCCAATGATTATTATGTTATTTTCCCAAGCAATCATAAGACTATAAAGGAAATATTTTATTTAGATTCCCAGTAAACAATAGCGATGAGTGACCACTTTCAACTGAAACCCGATTGGCTAAGCATCAAAGTACTGCAGAGTCGCGAATGTAGAATACACGTGCGATATTCATCTCTTGCTATAATGTCTTATCAACCCATTAAGCCCATTCCGAATTAGATGGTCCATATGGTAAGATTACATTTAAAGCTGAATTAGGCCACCGTTATTAGGTTCTGTAACAATTGTGTGCGCAGGTAATGCACCCATCAGTCCCACCCTCCGATTGTCCAAACCCGAAATAACCGCGAGTCAACTAATTTACGAACCGACCTCCGGAGCGATCGTCCATCCCTCCAAACGTTACACCTATGGCGAAAGTTGATCCCGCGTCTAGCCTCCCCTCGATCCTCCGTCACCGCTCCCCCGACACGTCTGTGGTTGGGTTTTTGCCCGAATTCTTATCAAAAATCCACCCCCTCGAGCCCTCCATTCACCCTTTGCATGCTTCCACCCCTCGGCGAAAGCCTTGGTTTGAACGATCAGCGGATCAGGTTACCCTCTAGAGCGGGCCGCGGTGAGGAGGGCGATGAGTGGTTCCCTCGCCGATCCTTCCATAGAACACGGGGGAAAGGGTGGCTCGGTCCTGGAGGGAGTGGTGGGGCAGGCGAGAAGTTTTCGAGAAGGGCTAAGGTGTTGTGGAGGCGAGGGGTGGGATACCCCGTAATCAGACCCGGCGGCGGGAGGGAACGGCACAGCGCGAGCAATCCTCACTTCCCTATAGCCCTCCAAGATTTTTCTCCTTGCAGACGCACCAGTTGCTCGGAGTGGTTGAGGGATATTACACATTTTGGTACGGCGCGGTCGCTCCGTTTCGATGAGAGCCAAAAGGGGACATACAGTATGTTCAGCAGAATCCGTTTTTGAAAATTTACATTGTGACGGGAGATGTCAGCTTCCCCTGCAAATGCGGTTTGAAGTGGTTCATTTGTTACGAGAGTATAATTAGATAGAGAATGATGCTCTCGTCGTTATTTCCTTTAATGAAAACATTTGAAAAAATACAAAAACTGTGGAAAATGAAAATAATAGATATAATGCATCATAAAAAGGCGACGTATTATTTTTTTGAAAGGGAAAGAGAGAAGGATTGGCGTAAAAAGAAAGAGAATGTAATTCCACATTAGTTTCTTCAGATAACCTTTAATTTAAGCACCTCATTTAAAAAAAATATAGTATATTTTAAACACCTTTTGTTCTAGAGAGGATAATTTAAATGGAAGATTTTTAAACCGTGCCTATTTTCTTATTTCTTTCGAGGATCTCAGCTTCATAGTTACTTCTGATTTTTACATATGATATTGACACAAATTTAGGAATAGAATGCCCATCTTAGCAACAATTTTCCAATAATACGTACTAAATCATTTGTTCACTCTTTTCTATGGCTGATTCAAAATAGTAAACACTCGCAGATGAAGACAATTGCATGAGAATCTAATACTAGGGTATCTACTATCTTTGAAAAAGAAAAATTAAAGACCACGACAAACGACCATCGTTTTCAGCTTTCTAATTAATTTGTAGTAATAACACACATATATTGCATTTCAAACATTAAAAAAACAAAGAGAATATGCTCCTTGCATTAACCAATACTTTTCCGTATTTAAAATAATGGAATTTAGGGACATTTATCTATATGCTGGCAAGAAAAGTATATTTTTCAAATGTGAGTAAGGGGTAATTGCAGATTCCGTCGAATCTCCAAACCTCATCTCTCCTAGTATTTCTACAACTTCATAGCTACAAAAATGACATCGGATTTCAGTCAATTCTCCAAATAGCTACTTCAGGGGAGGCAATGAAATACAATACATGAATATACATGAATAAGTGTTACCTTTTACTTTACCTACACAAATACACACATACACACACATATCATATTATATATATATATATATATATATATATATATATATATATATATATATATATATAAATATTTTTACTCTTGTGATCCGTTCGATTCCGCCTTCCCCACCCCTATTGTGTTCGTCCTTTATGTGTTCCTATCCGTTTTCCTTATATCTATTTCCATGTGAATGAATATTTGTTCGCCGTAAGGTGGGATTTTGTGTTTGAATGTATATATATACATATATATTAATATATATATATATATATATATATATATATATATATATATATATATATATATATATATATATATATATATATATATATATACCCACACATACGAGGGGGGACCCAAAAATAACAGGAATGTTGTTATAGATTCTTTAGTTCTCAATATATTTATATTAAATTTTGTCCACCTTCAAAGTATTCCCCATTGACCGCAATGCACTTCTCCAAACGATGCTTCCATTGTTCGAAACATTTCTGAAACTCATTGATCGGGATGTACTTTAGGCCTTCTAGCGATTTATGTTTTACCACCTCCACAGTGCCAAAACGCTTTCCATTCATGTCCCTTTTGAGTCTGGGGAACAAAAAGAAGTCACAGGAAACTAAGGCCAGTGAGTAGGGCGGGTGGACAATCGATGTCATGCCGTTTTACGTCAAAAACTGTATCGCGGAGAGGGCGGTATGAGCCGGCGAATGAGATGGCGAGGGAAAAATTTGGCTGCAACCCTTTTATATGCAAATCTTCAGATAGAGTCCTTTGAATTGAACTCTATGACACTCCAGACATCTCACTGAGTTGATTAATGGTTCTCGTATATTTCGATATACATACATGTCATACTAAACCATTCGTGAACATTTAGTGCATTCATAAGTGCATGTGCTTTAATGCATATATTAGTTACTTGCATATCGTATGCATGTGTGTGAGTTGAAATACGTTTTGTATGAATATATTCGTCTTTGTGGATGTGAATTAGCATGTTTTTGTTTGTTTTTTATGTAGTTGCATTCTATTTTACGAGTGGTGTACTAACACACCCCCCCACCACCCGCCCTTGCGACAGTTTGCGAGATATCGTGCAGATCTAGATGAAGAAATAACCTATGTGTTTAAAGTGCCGGCGTATACCTCTAGTGACTTTCCACTGGGACGCCGGAAAACGAAAACCACAGCTTTGGTTTACATTCGTGCCCGAGAAAAATCTCTGCGAAATTTTTTCAGCAAACGAAATCCTCACAATGGAATTTAAATGTGTGTACTCACGTCGTGTATCCAGGAGAGCCTCCGCCATGGCGGGTTGGCTTGCACGTGGCACTCGAAGTACACGTCGTCGCCTTCCTTGATGTCGTCCGGGTTCAGGGTGCTGCCCAGCCGGAGTGACACGATGGGGGGGTCTGTTGAAAGAGGAGATGGAGCAATTTGACTCATGTAATTTATATAAGCTTCCGGAAAATGTAGTCGCCATGCCATCACTCTACAAAACCAGAAACATCACTTAGCGCAGTGAGTCAAAATGAACGTCATCTATAACCTTGATCTCAGCTAATACTCGGATGGAAATTCCATCAAACAGATTAATTAATCTAAATTAAAGCCTTACGTTAATCAAGCAAATAGCCTTCAAAGCTATAAATGAAAGTATAATCCTTTTAGGCTAAAGTAATTAAAACAACACGCGTTGGCGATGAACCTTTTTTCGAAGGTCTTCTCAAGTCCTCTTATAGCTGAGGTAGAAAGGACTGGAAACAAGTTAATTACATCAGTATCCATGATACACTTATCCTTAATTTCTATGCATGTATTTTAAATTATTTCGATCGCATCTTTTCTCTAAAACACCTAACGCTCTGTTAAATCTCCTAAAGATAACTTCCAATGATTTTTACGAGATTTATAGCTATTTCAGGTAGTAAGTATTAATATGCCTGAGCTTTTTTATTCCACCGATCCTGTCATAACACTGTTCTCTTCGAATTCTTTCCTACCAATAATAAAATGACAAGTACTTCTAAGTTAACGACTAAGCATCAACGTCATTAAAGAAGCGCAAGAGACATATTTACTTTAGGAGGGAGTAATATACAGCGGATGGGACGAGAGCCAGCAGGGGCTTGCAATAATAGGGCATACAAAGGTAGGAAGAAGCGTAGTTAGCATGGAACAAGCAACGGATAGAATATAACTATCAGAGGTAAAAGCAGAACCGATGAACTTGGTCATTTTTTAGGTATATATGACATCAAGGTATCACAAGGAAGAAGGAATCAATAGGATATGTCATCAGTTTGAGGATGTACGAGGGATTTTCATAAAGTAAGGGCCGTTTGCTTATATTTAAATATTGGCGCTTCAGAACACAGTTTTACTCCTGCAGTTTATTCGTAATAGGGTGTGCTCCTAAAGGGAAACCTTTGATATTGATTATAGATTGGAATGCGACGGTAGGTGTAGGAAGAGATGGTAATGAGGTGGGGGATGACGGTTTAAGTACGAGGAATAACCGCGGAGAGAGAGCAATGGGTTTCTGCAGGAGACACGGGCTAACATCACCAGCACTTGGTTTAGACACCACATAAGGCGTAGATGCATGTACACGAGTACATGGTACATGTACACGGGTACATGCTAGGTGACTCTTAATGTATCAGTTAGATTAGTTTATGGTTGGGTACAGATTTAGGAAAAGCGCGAACAATTCGCACAGTTTCCCAGGAGCGGATGTGATCACATGTCGTAGCTATGAAGTGTAGAATCCGATTCAAAAAGTTATGAAGGGGGCGGCGGGTTAGAAAATATTAAATGTATTTGCAGAGAATAGGGATCAGAAAGCAGTAGAGAAAATCATAAGTAAGGGAAAGGCGCGGAGCACCATCGAGAAAAAATGGGAATGCATGAAAAAAGAGATATCGAAAGCCGCAAAAGAAACTATAGGAACTGTTTATAGGAGGAGGACAGGGAAACCATGGATCATGGATTAGATAATTAGAAAGCTGGATAAGAGATTGAAACGGAAAACCGTAAATACCGAGTGAGAGAGAATGAAGTACAAAGAGTTAAATAATAAATTGAGACGGTTAACAAATAGAGGAAAAGAGGCGAGGTGGAAGGCGCAGTGCAAGGATATGGAAATTTTACTGAGGAAGGGTGAAATTATACATGGGTGAACCTGCATTTAAGATAATGCTAGAAGATGGGTAAGACATATCACCTCAGACAAGCGATATAAACGTGATATATAATACGCTTTGCCAGAGATTCCTAGGGAAGAAGCTGGTGACAATCGAATGTCAGCAAACCTCAAGAAAATTGAAAACTTGAAAAAAAAAAATAAAATTGAAAAAACTTGGAAATTTAACGTATTGAATGCATAAAACTCTTCATATACATTCAAATACAATTTTTAGCAGTAAAATTCCACTACTAAGGTTTAAAACATAAAATAATAGCATTGATCTCCTTGCAGTCATGACAGATTTTTGAGAAGCGGAGAGAATAATTTTCAAGTAAATGATTGAAGAGAAGCATCTAGCCGCTCCTAAACTTACGAAAACCTCTGGTGAATACTCTTGATATTGCTTGTGCAGGGATCACTTTGGGAAGACATTGTTACTTATCCAAGTATTTTACATGGATTTGATCAGTTAACTCCATTACTATGGCTTAAAACGATTTCTGAATAAAGGAACATTTTACGCTGCTCGTAAACCACACTCTACCGCTACGACACGAGATATGAATTGCGTATCCAGTTGGCAATGAATTTCGAGCTCCAAACGCGAAAACAGACACCAATGACACGGGGGTGTCTTCCGGGGAAGTGCAGTGAAGGAGCGGGAAGGCATTTGGTGGGAGAGGCATTTGGTTGCAGAGCGGAAGCAATAATTTAAGTTCCACATTAAGCCACAGTTAATGAGAAAGAATACGACGGAAGAGGGAAAAGGGCATTCGTTGGGGCGGAGGGGGGGGCAAGGGTGGACGGGCGAGAATGGTTATCAGGTGTTCAATTGAGTTAGGACCGGGGAGGGTGGGGTTAAGTTTTAGAAGGTGAATTGAAGGACAAGGGGAAGCGTTAAAGGAAGGGAGAGGGAGAGAGAGAGAACAAGGGATAAAAAGTAATGGGGAAGGTAAGGTAAGATTGAGGCATGTAGGAGAGAAACGTTTAAAATTCCGAACGTGCGCGGCTATGGGAAACGTTATAGGTGTCGCATTCCCCGGGCACCGCGCTTTACATCACGGAATCAAGGAATACGTACATTAATGTTCGCTTTAATTTCCTCGAGGAAGTAATAATCATAATGATTAAAAGGAGGGAGGAAAGAGGGAAGGGGATGGCTGAATGGATGTGTGGGGAAGACTGGATGGCCGAGGCCGTGAATAGATGAGAGGGTAAGTAGGGATCGGAAAGGAGTAGGGATTGGATTGAGCAGGATCTAAAGAGGGCAAGAAGCGGGGAAATAAAAAAAATAAGCATGCCCCTGTGTGCAAAAATGTGCGCATATTCCAGTGAATTCATATGAAAATATAGAGAAAGGGATCCGTAATAAATAAAACGGAAAATTTCTAAGATAAGGGGGTGAGATTTGAAGAAAAAGAAAACGATTACAAGCAGAAACGTTTTCCAAAGCGCAAACTGAACTATGGAATTTTGATATTCCGGACTGACGCCCAGACCAATGAGCCATTGGCTTCCCGCCCTAAGGCCTGGGTCAGAATCCCGGTGGTGGCCGGATTTTAACAGAGTTATCCCGACTCTGATACTTGGAATGGTATGTGGAGAGCACTTCAAGTAAGAACGCCGTCAGTCACATGAGACGTGGCGCCTTTCGTTTAGAGTGGGTAAGTACCGACGCCGGGTTTCTCTCCACCCTTCCTCCAATCCCTGAATATACTCTTCCAACCGCATTATCCACCTATCCCTTATCGTGCAGATGACCTCTACTGTCTACTATCATTATATGTGTAGGAATATTATTAAATGTTTATAATGTACATACATATACTAAATATATGGACGGCATAGGAAAGATGAGCATAAAAAGCAATCAGCGCATAAGAAACAGAGATCTTTATTATACCCTCTACCCTTCTATGCATAACATCATGTACTTCTACATAATTATCGTTACATAAGAATGTCCACAAACATTGTGCATGAATTAAATATTATATGATGCCTCATTCATACACACACCTATTACTATGTGTGGTACAGGTATATGTATATGTGTGTGGTATAGGTATATATATATATATATATATATATATATATATATATATATATATATATATATATATATATATATGTATTTATATATACATACACGTACAGAAGGAGGTCAATCTTCGAAACCCACCCCTATAGCTCTACTCCGAGTGCCTCCCCTCCCGCCCCTCGGGTGCGCGTAACCTCCATAATTGAATACGCGAAGTCGTTGTGTGTGGGGATGAGGGCCGCAGGGGAGGGGTAGCAGGTGGGTGGGGAGAGGCGGGGCAGAGGGAGGAAGGTGTGCGGGCGGAGGGAGTGGTCGCAGAGGGCGGCAGGGGTGGCTTCGTGGGGGCCGTCTTAATGAAGGCTCCGTAGCAGCAATTAGGGTGCAGGAGTTGAGACGGCGCTGAGGGCGCGGCGGGGAGATTGCTCGGGAGAGTGAACGGGGCCTGGTGTTGGTGCAAGAAAGGAAGCGGTGGGTCGAGACGAGCGGGGACGGATCGGGGGGGGGATGTGCGGATGACGGTCCGGGAACAGGAGGTTGGGGAGAGGGGGAGGGTTTGGGGGAAAGAAAGAAGGGTCACGGGGAGCGCATCCCATCTCACACCTACCCACACCCTCCCCCAATTTTTATTTTTCTCCTCTCCACCCACGCCTTCTCTGCCCCAACCCTCCCCTATCTCTCTCTCTCTCCCTCCACTTCACCCGTCGGTTATAGAAAATTGGGTTGAAAATTCGGAGCTCTCAGAAAAGTTCATCAATCCATGTTTTATGGTCTACCGTTGTCCAAGATCGGAATGAAATTGGTGAGAGAAGAAATGGATGGCGAGAGTGAGAGGACGGATAGAAGGAGAAAAATATCCTCCTAGGTCGGTATCATTCAAGGGCCAGAAGATTAATAAATTCTACGTCTACCCAAGAAAAGTGCATATCGTTTCATAGTTGGTGGAGTGTCAGACGTCGCTATCTTGGTAAGCCGAAATTCGTTGAGAGGATGTGGGGTACTTAATTTTAATAACTCATATTTTTACATTTTACCATTCTTCAAAGTGGAAAAACAAGGTGCCCGCGATGATACTAAGATAGTTGGATCTAGTATTTGAGTCGATGGCAAATTTTTTAATTAAACCGAATCATATCGCCATTATACGGCCATTACCTAGCGAGGCACATTCCTAAGTAGGAAAAATGGGCTTGGAGTTTTATTAATACATCGTTTTCTCTAAGAGATAGTTGAATTTTTTAGGTAAGATCCTATTTTCTCCGTAGATTATTGTTTTCCTGTTCAATTAGCAGTCAAATGATGCCTCCAACAAATTATAACTGCACATAAATGGCTCTACTTTTAAAAATTAATGCTAATGGGCGGTAAAACCTTTTACTACAGCGGTAAATCCACTCCAATTAAAATTTTCGACAGCAGGAAAGGTGATGGCTCGTTAAAGCAAATGCTTTACTGCTCAAGTTCCGCGACTTGATCATTCAGCATATCCACCAGATTTCTAACAAAAGAGTCTAATAGGCGAATCCATGTAGTAGTAGTTTTGAGGGGAGGCGACCGACAGCTAAGGTCATTTGCGCCATAGGGGATGGACAGGAAAGGATGAAGGGTGGAGAGAAACCCGGCGTCGGCATTAGCCTACTCTATACGAAAGGCGCCAAGGGGTCCGCAGTTTAACGTCCCATCCGACGGACGGCGTACTCACTCAAAGTGCCCTCCACAAAGCACCTCAAGTAGGGATCGAGATACCTCTGAAAAATATTCAACACCGCCGGGATTTGAACCCGCGCCCTCAGGGTGGGAAGCCAGTACGTTAGCCCCCGCACCATCTCGATCCCCGGCGAATATATATAATTATACATGCTTCGCGTCGCGTACATGGAGTCAAGGAATAAGTACCTTAGCGTTCGCCTTAATTTCCTCGTGGAAATAATAAGCATTATGATAAATTCCATTTCATTGCTTTAATGATCAGTTGCTTTTAATTTTCTCATGCCTTTTACCATTAACTCACTGACGCATACATGTTTCTGTATAACTGCCAAATTATACAAAAAAATGTCTCTCCTTCTAAGTTAGTTCAGTAATCAGGAAGTTCTCTCGGGTTTCCCACCGGGTCAGCGTGGTGTGCACCGTGCAGGTGCACACCACGCTGACCCGGTGGGAAACCCGAGAGAACTTCCTGAATACAATACGCCGGGAAAAACTGAGATCCTTCATTAGTTCAGTAATTTTTCAAAAGCTTTTCAGAAAATGAATTGAATAGGAGTGATGCTAATTTAACTCAGTTATATGATTACAACTCAGATTCAGACAAGATACAAATGACAAGCATCAACGACCTAATTTGGTAAAATATAACGCCAGGTTTATGCTTTATGCTTTGTCATTAGATACGCGAATAGGTCATAAAAACTTGCTGCCATATACCGTGCTGTAATTAAATTGCAGCACTGTAAAAATTCTCTTAGTAAAAAGGATTTTTTGGAAGAGAATATTATAAGTGTAACAACTATTGGAAGTCAGAAAAATGACCAGACTTGCCCTATTGTAAGTAAAATTAAAACATTATCGCAACAACCAAAGTTCTTTAATAATAAACTAGTTCTCTCTTGTATTAACAGAATAAGGGAATACATGAAATACTATATTGTATCTCAAAATTTAAAAAATTAATTTTAGATTCTTAATTTTTCATCTACGTATATTTCTAGATATACTATAAGTTCTTTGACTTTAGTATAATAGTTAACTCTACACGTAGAGTAAATAAAGTTATTCAGAAATATTCAAAAATCTATCTCATGCAAATTAATTTCTCTTCCATCTTTCCATAATCATACAATGCCAAAACGAACCAAACTATTCCAATTCCGAGAAAAAACGGGCGAATACAATTTTCTGTGTTCTTTCGGTCAGCCTGATGCTTAAAAATTCATAAGAGTGGCACACAGCCATTTCTCTATTTTCCACATGTAAAATATTTAATTAAAAGCTGAAACACAAGGAAGACCGTCATGCCGCTGAAAAATATCTCTGTTTCCGAGCAAAGTTCGCAGTTGGCCCAGAGCGTTTTCTCAAGCTGCTTATTCAATATGCATTGAGATCAATAAGGAGGAAATTGGCGCCTCGATTTTCGAGTCCGCATAATCATAATTAAAATCGAGGGAATTTCGAATGGGAAAAATAGGGAAATGCACCAAAACGATTTGTGGGAACAGCTGAATGAACATCTCAACTGGGCTACATTATTTGGGCTCGTCTGGCGCCATGGGATGGGATCGTCAAGCGAGATGAGGAGAAATTGGAGTGATTCACGACTGTTTCAGGGGTACAGGGAAGATCGCTCAGGTCTCGTCCATCCGTATGCAAGTGATTGGGGAAGTTTAATCCATAATAGGCGGCGGATTAACAGAAAGAAGTCGGAACGTTAGATCGCACGCGAGAACGACGGATCAACAATTCACAGGACGGAGGACACATTTCACAGGCAATTTTTTTAAATTTTTAAAAGTTTAAATTCAATTTATAAATTATTGAGTATATTAAAAATGTGTATGTAAACATCTTTTTCACCTGTGTTCTTGGCGATATTTTTGGCAAAGCTTCCGTTGACTGGTGTAGAAGTTCTTCATGCTTAAAACGAATTAAATATGTGAATATTATTAATTAATCCAACCAATCTTAAATCAAATTACCATTAGAGATGAGATTACCGTTGTGTTCACAAATTGTAAAATGAAAATTAAACAACAAGCCGATCAAATATCATAAATCCTCGAGATAGGTAGCAATAATATTTTAAGAAAACATAATCAGAAAATTTGGATGGCATAAGTTCGAGTATATCCCACAACAGGGCTTAAAAGGTATAGCGTCACTTTGAGGCTCGGCCACGAATACGGGGGTGATGGTAATGTGGCATAGAAATCCAAAGCCAACCTACCACTATGATTCAACTATGATGAATTTTCTGACTTATCATTAATCCCTTTTGTATTTATCTGAGTCTATGTAACTTTGCCTCATTATCGATATGGTAAGCTAATGTGTTTGGCCGGAAAAATATTTTTACTAGTGTCTATGATATATTTCATTTTTGCGGGGGCGGAGTTACTTATTACATCCAAAAAGAGTCGATGCTTAATTAGAGCATACACTAATACGGTTAGTCATTATGCTGTGCTTTCAAAACACACGCCCATGTAAAAAACCTCCATGAAAATGATACCTAGACCCTATGTGTCCCGGTTTCAAAGCTGAAAATCTCAAACCATATTCTTTTTGTCATTTGATTAACGTTGAAGGTGATTTCAAAAGCATTTCCAAAACAAGCAAAGACAAGCTAAACATTATACCGTAAATTATTTTTCTATTTATGCTTAAAATAGTAGAGTCGTAGT
>NW_027286650.1:0-16659 GCF_022747635.1 Hetaerina americana | reverse complement strand
GAGAAAAGAACGATAACTTGTATCCATCTATACCCGAATCTATCTCCTTTGCCGTATCTTTGTGGTTTTGGTCTTAACTTCGTCTATTTGCCCACGATGCAGTGATATATAGGGAAATATCCAGTCATGAATATAGAGTACCATTGACTAACTACCTAAATGCAATCCAAAATTGGTGCGCAACATGGGGGAGCTAGAATTAAATTTGAATAAATGTGTTTCGATAAATTTTTGGAGAAAGAATATTTTACTCAAAAACACACTATGCATGGTACAATATTAAAACAATCGGTAAAATACTTGGGTGTTACGATAACTAAGGATATGTCCTGGGGAAACACATTCGTGAAATTTGTGGAATACGAGTAGCAAATAAAAAGTTATGATTCATAAAAAGGATACTTGGGAATTTTAACGAGAGGGCCAAGGAGCTTTGTTATTCCACGTTAATTAGGCCCCACCATGAGTAGGCTGCATGTCTATGGGATCCTCATTGGGTAGACTTAATTTTGGAATTAGATCGAGTGCAACCTAGAACAGTTAGGTTTGCAAAACGTTTTTATGAACAAGGTAGCAGTGTCACGACATGTTGCATTAACATCGTAGAAAAAACAATGCGTAATGCCAATTATTCCATGCTTTTACTTAGAGCACCCTTATAGCTATTCATGTATAGAGTTATTTGCTTCAAAAACATACTGAAAAATGCTTTCAATTTCAGTATGTTTCTCAAGCGATATCCACGTATTTTTAATGGTGAAATATTATCAATAACACCTAGGCTTGGATCAGATTTGCGGTCAGCACTAAAGATCGTGGCGATAAAATATTTTTGATACCTTTCTGTGATAGTAATTATTATAGCTAACTCGATAGTAGCTTAGTACAACAGAAATTGTGTTACGTTTTCACATGGGCCAATAGCATTTGCAAGTTAGTCTGTGGTGATTGTGGGTAAAGGTTTGGAGCTGTTAGGGTAAAATTTGAAATGGCTTTCCTCAATGGCCAATTATTGGCTGCGGTGGCATTAATAATCGACGGAATAGATGTGAAAGACAATTCTCCGAATGAGAGGGGTGTTCGTCGGAGAAACCATGGAAAGATCATTGACAAGGCTTTGGGTTCAACGGGGATAAAATGTATTGGTAGCTCTGTCCGTGATGAACAATGAAATAAAGTATGTTACTATCACCCACGTTCTGATGGGTGGAATGCTGAACAGTTGTTTATTTACAACAACTTTAATCCCTAAGGAATAAGAAGCTTATTTTATTACCGTTTTTTATTTACATTTTGTGCATTGTTTCTACGAATTTCTCTAAAAAATATTTAATTTCAAATACTTTGAATAAGGTAACTTATTGATAAGGGCAGCTTATATACAACATCATTGTGAAAAACATATAATAGCAGTTTGTGGTGAACGCTTGGTAAGAATCCAAGATTTTAAATTTTTACAACTAAAATATTTCAATAACTACACCAGAATATTAGGGGAAATAAAAAATTATCAAGAGCCAAGAAACGGTTAACTCTTGAAATAGAGAAGTTTAAACTAACCATAGCCTAAACTTTTAAATGTTGTACATATTTTGCGGCTATCACGCAGAACTACTAAAATTTTTAATTTCCTGGTTTGGGATTGATAAGGAAATGAAGACCAACTAAAATAACTAGAGTAAAATAGATTCAGCGTGTCACATTAAATGTCCAATAAATAATAAATCGAAACCAAGATCAGATTCTATGAATTTAGCATAAAATAAAATAAATTTTACCAGAAAGAGAACACGTAAAGGACATTTTTCCATTAACTATGACAACATTTTCGGAATCCACTACCACCCTACCCAATTCCTGAAATCGGTATCTAAACCGAAAAACTTTGAAACTGATGCTTCCATTCCACTTTAAGTGGCGCAAACGATTTGTATGCTGGCATACATAGATTACCTCTTGGTTACATTTCATGAACGGCTGTGCTTGAAATATGGATTTTGTCAACTATTTTCTGCGTTGGCGATAACGGAGCAAACGGGGAAAAATTCCACAGAAGATCTACTGGGAAGCATGAGGTGAAAGCCGGAATTTAGATTCAAATGAAGGATCCCGCTTGCACTCCTATTGTTGACTTGCTTCAGAATAAGGTTGATGGGAAAGTTTAAAATGTAAATGTGGGAAATTTTCCACTTGTGCATCACTATAACTCGCACAGGTACAAAGCCGCAACAGCTTGACGCAATCTCCATTCTGCGTAATCAGGCTGCTCACACCGACGAGCAAACGTAAACAATGAAATAATTACAGAAGAAAAAAGCATTATCCAAAAAAAATACAATATGCCTTCTTTCCATATCAGACTCCATCACGGCACGGGTTGATTTAACTGTAATTTTATAGTTGTAAGAACTTCCTTAAATCTAACTATATCCTGTGATTACATCTAAGGTGTTCATTAATACACTTCTCTACTTAAAAAAAACAAATTTGACTTTTTTAATGAATTCAAAATATAACAATAAAGAAGGGCCACAAGTGCGTATTTGTAAATAAAAAATATAGTTGACCACCTGATTCCAAATAGGTGACTAGGTCCTGACTTCAAACGGAAAACCATTTCCTCATTCTACTAGGATCAGAACTCAAGGTTTGGTTGTGGGAATACTGCGATCAGCTAAGAATACATACAATTATTAGGAGGCAGAATGTGTGATATCTCAGTATTTTGTGAATTAGTCACCACAATAACCTTTCATTTCCATTAAGGCTGCATTCAAAAGAAGTCAAAAGTATATGCATCACCATATTTGTGATGTCTGTCCATTTTTTGAAAACTCCAATTCCTGACCCCCTCAAAATAAATAGTGTTACCACACCATTTTCATCAACACCTATATAGAGGCATGCAAGGGCCGATGTTTGGACTACCTATTTAATAAGAGAATGAATATACCTCAACTGTTCTTGAATGAATCTTTTCTTCTCACTATTTCGTGGTTTAAGTAATCCTGGTAAAGCTAAGGTCTGCTCCATTGCAAAGAAATGTTATCATTATGTTTGTTACACCTATGGAATCTTAAATTAAATATATTTATGTATATATCTGATACATATAATTAGAACTTTCCGCAACCTAAAAGTATATACTTGAACATTTGCGCCATTATTACCATTACATCTCCACTATTACTACTATTACATATACATGGACTACTACTATTAAATCTACACTATTACTCGCAGGGACGTTTCGCGTCTGTTGGTTGAGCACCAGCCATAAATACATTTGAATGCATTAGCTTGAATACAAAACCGCTTTTACACAGGCACACATACCTATATAAATCAACGTATGCTGCTGTACACCGATTTACCGAAATTTCTGCAATAACTGTACGGCACTCAACTATTTTCGATAGATCATAGTTTGTTGTAGGAGTCGATTCAACAAAAGGTATGCAATACCAACATTTTATTTTGGTTTTACTTGATTATGACTCACCAAACGTATATTATATATTTAAATTCATAGATAAACGTAAAAAGAAGGTTCATCAACATTTATACAATACTACAAAATTTTCGGCAAGAGTGTGGCGTGGGTTGGTTGGGTACCAGCCATATACACACAACTGTACTCTTCATAAATGCATTTAAATCTATGCATCAGCTCATATGCGATAACATTCCTAAACGTACATGCCTATCGTGCATCATGAAATAACTTACTAATAGTTGAATGTTTGTTCGTAAGTAAATTGACTGATTAAGTTGGATTACTTTATGATTGCGTATTGTATGGTGTGCATATAATGTCGGTAATGTTAACGAATGGCACAGGCATGACGATAATCCGTATAAACTATAATAAGAGCACTGAAGTAGGTCTCAGGTAATATATGTCTGAGAAACAGTGATCTAACCCATAATAAATTGACAAAATAAAATTTGATGATCAGTTATAAGCATACCTCGATTCTAGTAATCATCATTTAAGAAATCATGATTACAGATGCGTTCAAAACCGGAGGGATGGCACACCATAATTCGAACCCAACAATATTATTCCACAGTCTACCACGATCTAACCATGAAAAAAAAAAGAAAAAAGCTATTTGAGAAAAAAAAAGAAGACTGACTTCTTCGCTCCCGTTTAAATTTTTAACGAACCGCCTGAAAGGATCGTAAGCATACTGCCTATTTCGTTGTCCACGTATCCCTGTAGGAAAACGTTCGTTTAGGCCTCTCGAGCATCTCTCCTTTGTCCACTGAGAAGTTTATGGCGATGAGGATGGAGGAAGATAGGAGAGGTTGGAAAAGGGGGGGTGGGGGAGTCAGAAGGGGTGGGGACAAAGGATGGAGGTTTGAGGCGAGTAGTGGGGGGGAAAGATCGGCCGCCGTGGTGGTAGATTTAAACCGATCGCCTTGGATCGCGTGTGTCGCGTGGCGAGCGGAGCTCGCGTGACGCCGGGCCTCGTGGGGTTGGTTGCTTCGGACGAACACGCCGTGTTTGGGGTTCGCCCTCTTTTATGCGAAAGGCCTAAGTGAATATCAGAGGGAGAGAAAGAGGAGAGAAGCAAAGGTTGGGAGGGGAGAAAGGGGCGGTGGGTGTAATAAAATGAGGGAGACGTTTGTGAGAGAGAGTGGGTAGACGGTTTGTGCTAAGAGGAATAGGAGAGAAATGGAGAAAGGAGAAGTAAAATAAAACATGCCGGCGACGTTCTATTTTTACGCTGGATGAATTTTCGGTTTAGATGTTGTTCGGAGTTCGATTTACCTTCCCTTGTCCCCTCCCGCATGGTCTCTCGCTGAGTCCCGGCCACACCTTCCCCCTAGGCCCCGTCGGAGAGGGGACCTTCCGTGTTACGCTGTCGTGTTTCTTAACCGCCGTCATTTTCTCCTCACCTTCCGCACAACAACTCCCACCCACGACAACCGCTCTCCGGCCATACGATATTTTTATATACCGTTCCCCAACCTCCACCTCCACGGGTAGCGTCCTTTAAGTCCGCGCCCGGATGCATTCCAAATGGAACGGGGCTGGACGTGCATTAAACTGTGGCTGGGAATAATGCAAGCGGAATTACAGGACACTTCAGCTCAAAGAAAGAAAGAATTTTTACATTGTCTTTATAAAAGTGTATTGTTACATGACAATAATGTAACCCTCCCTTACTTCAAGTATTTTTCCACGAAGAACTGGTCTCATGGAAGAACAGCATTTTCGTGGTAACCAGTGCTCACCTTATATTTTTCTTTGTTATGGGACTCTCCTATCGTTCACTCTTGCTCATTATATACTGGTAACATTTCTGATATTTTATTTCGCTAGTCTCCAGACATGGCTTAGTTACGACTACGCATGTTTATTGAATCTGTTCAGATTTGTACTATGCATTATTATTCATCCACTAGATTGACTTTACGAGTACTTACCACTCCCTGCGAACATTTTCTGTCCGCCGCAGTGACTACATCACAATGATTCCCATATATATCGATGGAAACCACTATGTAGCTAATATTCCACAAGTTCTCTGCTAATATTCCACACTTCTACCTTAATTAGAGTGCTTTTATGTATTTCATGTCTGCACTTATTAAGAGTACTATTCTGGTACCGCATAAATTCTACCCGTACACCGACCACAAATATTAGTTGAATTTCGTTTTGATTACATATTGAGTATAGGAACAATGAAAATACCAACCCTAACCGCTTGGTAACTCAGATTTGAAGATTATGCTTTAAAGAGCCGCACAGACATAACACCATGGATTCTGAGAGCAACCCAATTTCATTTATGTATATGTTATGCAGCCAAACCTCAGTAATAGTTAATGAACATATTTTGGACACCAAAACACACTGTGAACATGTATCATACGGATTAAATAATATTGGAGGGTGGAATTGTGAATATGATTCCGATAGTGTTTAATCCCAAGCATCGTCCTCTAGATATCTTTGAAGAGTTCATTCAAATGGTGAAAACAATTTATTTCAGGAAATGTCATAATACGCGTCGGATCGACTTAGTCATCTTCATCACTTTGATAATAACCGTATTTTTGGAAAGAAACTAGAGTAATAAATCATTAATACCACGTCTTAAGTTGTGCAGAGTGATCGCGTTCTCTGGTAGTTTCGAAAAATTTTGTAGCGGAAGCAAATTTATTTAATTTGAATCGCTTATCGGAATGCGCCATAAAAAGGAATCAATTCATAAAAGCGGGACACACGCGACCATTAATCGCATAACGACGGCTTAAAAAAAAGGGAAATAGAAAAAATATCTATATGTATATATCCGCCCACATAGCCACGCCAGCCGCAAACACAAAAACACGTGAAAGTTGGCATGTCTGACTGATTCCCTGACGGAAACGTTCAACTGATTTGTCACACGTCTTCCTACTTCCCCCGACTCCCGTAGGCCTCAACTCTTTCCTCCATTCCCCATGGGTTTCCCCCCTCCCACAAAAAAGAAGCGGTTGTCGGTTGAGGGGGGAAAGGAAAGGCGACCGCCACTCCCAATGCTTCCACCCCTTCTCCACCTTCAAGCAGACCAGAGACACATTCCACCCCTCCCCACCGTCCTCTCGGCCGCCCCTTGTGCGGCGGTGGAGGGGAGGAAAAAATGAAAACTATTTCGCACCCTCATCCGTCAAACGAGATCCATATCAAATTCTATTTCGCCCTTATATCTCTCATTTTTTGTTATCCTTTATTTAACGTGCAGTTTGAATGTTTTTTCCTTTCGAGATAGAAGGACGTTCGAGGACTACGGGTCTCCAAACACGGGGTCGAGGTGCGTGAGTTCCCTTTTTATCGTGCTCGCAGGGTTAGACAGGGAAATATTCGTTTAATGACATTGGGAGGGGCGGAATGAAGGTAGAAGTGGGTAAGAAATCGAGAAATATATATGCTTGTTTACACATGTATATAAGGGTAGTCACATGCGTAACGATGGCATAGGCAGCAGTTAGAAACAGGAAAAATTAGAATTATCTAAACTTCTGTGGCAAAACCACATTTACATATATATATATATATATATATATATATATATATATATATATATATATATATATATATATATATATATATGTGTGTGAATATATATATATATATATATATATATATATATATATATATTCACACACACTCACACAAGATGACCCGGCGAACTTCGTACCGCCTAGGAATCAATGAACAGTTTAGTTACACCATGTATATATCAAGAATGGCTCTACCAATTTTAATCATATTTGACTAGTTATAATAGTATAAAGAAAAATTCAATAAAACCACAAAATAGGTATTGCAATGGTTTGTAAGAAAGACATTTTCTTTATTCAATCAGCGTTTTTAAAAATCATTGACGAATCGAGCGGTTTGTACATTCGGGTTAATTCTCTTGAGTTAAGGACCTTTTGATATCCAATATTTTTTGTTTTGTTATCAGGCGCAAGAACAAATAACGCGGATGGTTTACCAACACGTGAGCACACAAAATATGATTGACCATAAGAAAAACATGTCTAGATTTAGACCACAAACACTCTTATTTTTTTAGAGTAATTTATGGAAAAGATTTGTACAAACACTGAAAGTTCTTCAAAGTACTGTCCTTGGGCCCCTACAAATTTTTCCAGCGACTCTGTCATGACCAATACGCGCCCTGGAAGGTGTGTTCGGGGACCTCTCGCAAGGTCTTTAGAACGGATGATTAGATCTCTTCTATAGACGAAAAACGGGTTCCTTTCAGGGCTACCTTAATCCGAGGAGTAATAAGAAGTCGAGGCCGACGTCAGGACAACAGGGTGCGTTCTGAAAGGAATGCAATCAAATTTACCGCGCCACTCTTATTAGTCGGAGTGGGATTGAAGCACTTAGAGCAGGTGGAGGGCCGCTAACCTTTGCCGCTGAACCGGTCTCAGTGCTCTGCTCCCCGAGCATTGGACGCGGTAGGACGTCAATTATCGTAAAACTCTGCTCGCCTACCCATGTCACGAAAAAAATGGAATCGACGATCGAGGAATGTTACGCGATGACTAAATTTTGTGCAATCATCTCTTGAAGACACAAACAAAATGATTTGTGAGGCTTACGGGGACTCTCCTCTGTCCTACTCACAAGTTTCGAGCTGGTTAAAGGCCTTTAAAAAGGGCCGGGAAGAGGTTCACGACGAACAAAGCACTAAGTGGCCGTCAACCAGCAAAACCGACAAAAATGTGTCTCGTGTTCGAAAATTGTTTGACTCGGACCGGTAAATTGAGTTTCAAGATGGTTGAGAATGAACTGAACCTTTCGTCTACTGTTGTGTTTCGCATTTTTACTGAAGATTTAGCGATGAGGAAAATGTGCGCTAAGCTCGTGCCCAAGGTGTTGTCAGACAACCAAATGCCAAACCGAGTGGAAATTTCAAGTGAACCTTTGCAAAGAATTGAAAATGAACCTGATTTTTTGCCAATGTCATCACGGGAGATGAAACCTAGTAGCATATATTTATACATATATATATACATATATATATATATATATATATATATATATATATATATATATATATACATATATATATATATATACATATATATATACATATATATATATATATATATATATATATATATATATATATATATACATATACATATATATATATATATATATATATATACATATACATATATATATATACATATACATATATATACATATATATATATACATATATATATATATATATATATATATATATATATATATACACATATATATATATACATATATATATATATATATATATAATGGGCTGACACAATATAACACAAATAGAATAGAATAGCAACATTTAAAAGGACACTCACACGGTAAATTGTTCGAGCTTTCGGCCCTTTCAGAGGCCTTCTTCAAGAGAGACTAAAAATATGCTGTTGCTGTGGAGAGGGGAAAGAGGTATGGGCGGGAATGGGAGGTGTGGAGGGAATGCTGGGAGGGAAATTAAAGGTGGCGGTTAAGGGTGGGAATTTTGAAAGAACGGAAAGCTAATATGTGGGCGGATTCACGAGTTCTCACCTCTATATTGGTGGCTGAATCAGGTAGGGATTCTAGGATGCTGAGAGCAAAACACTGGTCGAATGAAAGGTTGTGGGAATTGGCGTGTGAAGGGATAGGAAGAGAAGAGAGTGAGGCAGAATTGCAGGAGTACCGGTGATTATTCATTCGGATGGATAAGGGGGTAATGCATTCACCTATGTAAAAGGAAGTGCAATGTTTGCATGATAAAAGATAAATAATATTATTTTAGAGGCAATTAGCGTGGGAACGAGGTGAGGGGGCAATGAGGGGATGTAGGGAGAGGGGAGTAGGCATAATAAGAGGACAGGTTTTACATCGAAGGCGGTTGCAAGTTGGGGAAATATTGGGAAATTTGTCACGGGGAGGCGCCTAAGGGTTGGTGGATCTCAGAAGGTTTTTGAGATTGGCGGGTCGTCTGTATGCGATAGATGGGCATTGGGGTAGTAAGGATGAGGGCGCGTCATTGTCTTGTAAAATTGGAAACAGTTCTTTAAGGAGGGTTTTCAGTCTGTGTGATCCGGGGAAATAGGTGGTGCAAAGGTTGAGTCCTGCGGCAGATGTGGGCTTGTTATTGTGTGGTGTGTGTGGTCGGGTGGAGCGGTGGATTTTATTTTGTAGTACCTTTTCTGGGTAACCGCGTTTGAGGAGTGCAAGATGTAGATTGTCAAGGTATTTGTTGAGAGTGGCTGTGGTGTTGCAAATTCGGTGTCCGCGGATGGAGAGAGAGTTAGGAATCGAGCGTTTCGTGTGTTGAGGATGACAGTTAGTGTGGTGTAGGTATTGCTGATGGATAGTGGCTTTGATGTGTACTGAAGTGGTGAATTTGTTGTTTTGAAGTGAGATGTCTGTGTCAAGAAAGGTGATGGTGGAGTCTGAAATGGAAGAGGTGAATTGTACAGTGAAAGATGAATTTAAGGCGGATAAGAAATTGTTGAGAGAATCAGAGCCATGTGTCCAGAGAATAAAAATATCGTCTATGTAGCGGACCCAGAGGTTGAAGGGGTTGCTGTGACAGGAAAGTCTCTTCGAGATGGCCCATGAAGAGATTGGCGTATGATGGTGCCATCCTCGTTCCCATCGCTGTGCCTTTTGTCTGTAGGTAAAAACAATTTTGGAAAGCGAATGCATTTTTAGTTAGCACGAAAGTGGTAAGATTGAGGAGAAATTCCGTCTAGGGGCGCTGGGGTAGGGGGCGTAGAGAAAGATAATGCCGGAGGGAGGATAAACCTTCTGCATGGGGAATAGAAGTATAAAGTGAGGTAACGTCGATGGTGGCCATAAGTAGGTTGGGTGTTGAGGGAATAGAGACAGAATTTAGACGATATATATATATATATATATATATATATATATATATATATATATATATATATATATATATATATATATATATATAATGTGTGTGTGTGTGTATGTATATGTATATCTATACACACATGCATATATACGAGGTCTGTTGAAAAAGTAAGCGGCTTTTGTGTTTTCTCAAAAATTATTTATTTATTTATGAATATCTATTTTGTTCCCTTCAAAGTGATCCCCATTAGATATTATGCACTTGTGCCAAAGTTTTTTCCAATCCCCGAAGTACTTCAAAAAATAATTTTTTGAGGCCTTGTTCAGCTCCTCTTTGATGCAGTCTTTATGTCGTCAATCGTGGTGTAGTCCTTTCATGAACCTCTTCAGTTGCAGTAACAAGAAAAAGTCACTGGGGGCAGATCTGTGGAATACGGTGGCTGCGGTATCATTAGTGTATTGATTTTTACAAAACATTCGTGCACAAGTGCACATTGGCTTTTGCAAGGGCAACGCCACTTGTGCTTTCCCGGCGTATTTGCTTGACGAAGTTTTCTCGGGTCTTCCACCGGGCCAAGGGTTCCGTGTTGTCCGACGTTTCGATGCCCGACTCGCGCATCGTCCTCAGGGTAGACCCATCTACCCTGAGGACGATGCACGAGTCGGGCATCGAAACATTGGCCAACATGGAACCCTTGACCCGGTAGAAGACCCGATGAAACTTCATCAAGCCACTTTTTGTTCTTCCGCAAATCCGGGCGTTTTGGACGGATTGCTTCGCGCAAATTGTGCATGACTCGCAGGTAATATTTCTTATTTACCGTTCTACCCTGTGCCCAGAACTCATGTTGCACCACACCCCTGCAATCGAAGAAAACTGCAAGCTAAATTTTCACATTCGACCGAACTTGGTGCGATTTTGCGTCAGCAATGTTCACGCGTTGCTGTTTTTGATCGAAATTGAGCAATTTTGGTACGAATTCCACGACGACCCGTGTCATGCCCAAATCATTGGTAAAAATCGAATGCCACGAGCCAAGCGATATGTTTAGGTCCTCAGCTTCGACGATTGGCCAATAGTATCTCCTTCACTTCAGCAATGTTTTCGTCTATTGTTGACGTGCTCGGGCGTCCGGCACGCTCTTCGTCCTTCACATCTTCTCGGCCCTCTGTGAACATTTTGTACCACCGATAAACGTTGCTTTGGTCCAAGGTAGCTTCTCTACATACCATAGTCAACATTTGGAATGCGTCCACCCACTTGATTTCGTTTTTCACTCAAAATTTTATTCAGAATCTTTGATCCATTTTTTGGAAAAGGCAAAAATCGAAGACAAGCCAAAACATGTCCAAGCAAAACAGCTGTCAACCATTAATTGAAAATGCAAAATGACCAAAATTTTTGGCATTAGTGAGAGATATAAATGCCAACATAATGCCATAAAAAATCGAAATTCCAATATACGCAACCCGCGCAAATACAAAATTCGCGATACTTTTTGAACAGACCTCGTATATATGAAATTCTGAATCCATGTATAGAACCACAAAACTGCCTAGAAAAATGGAAACTCACTCCCTCTAATGTAATTAAAGGGTTATACCACATTCTCAATTAATAGGCGTACGAACCACCAATGAAAAGAAAAATTCCAATATTATTTTTTGCATTTTCCTAATGCTTTGCTATATTCGCTATATTTTGCAATATATTTAAGATGGCCGTTCAACTATTACCCACCTATTTATTCCGATGTCTAGTATGGAACGCTTTTCTCACAAGATAACCGTAATTACAGGAGTACTTCGATTACGGACATATTAAAAATTTTTCGATTTTTGTTGAATTATGACTGTCGTGAACTCATGTCATCTTGGATTTTTCGTTTGCGAAATGCTTTCGCGTTCGCAACCAAAGTAGGCATGGCAATCGGCATTGGGAAATGAATATCTGCAAACCAGCTGCGTATCCATCGCAAAGCCGTGACGTGACAGCAATCGCAAAAAATACAAAGCAAAACGATATGTATCGCTTTCTTTGAGTGTGCTATTTGCGATTTGAGGGATTTCCGTCATCGCACTAGCTACAAAAGTTGATATTTCTCGCTTCTTGAAAGTTTAAAGCAGTACGTAGTACAGTGAAAAAAGGGACTGAAAAACAAAATCTGACAAGGAGAAACATGAGTCCTAAAGAAAATAGGGAACAGAGAGCGTTTTTGTGAATGGGCGATAGAGGTTTTGAACGACTCTGAACGGGTCGACGATAGCTGAGAGAAGGACAGATAAGTTGCGTAGATGTGAACCGACGGTGGACAAAAGGGTCATGAAGGCATTAGGAAGACATAATGGCCAACCAAAGGCCGTTGAGATCCGGTATCGAAGGTGGTTTAACACCTACGAACATATTAAGAGAAAGTGGGGGTGAGGGAAGTGGCCGGGGCGGTAGGAAAGCGGTCACAGGCTGAGGAGGGTGAGAGAGGAAAGGAGTGGTGTGAGGAGGGGGATAAAGAGGGGAGGAGGTGAATGGAAATGCTGTTATTTCGCAGCGGGGAAGGGAAGGGTTGGGGAAAGTGGTGGCAGAGGAGATTGTTTGGACGTGCAAGGCTCGAAAGGCGTGAGTCGAGGTTAAAGGGATCGTGTGTGCTTGCAATCCGTCATTTTCCACCCTCCCACCATTCCACCAGATAAACTATATCTGCCCCTCTCCTCCTCAAAACTGCATTTATTCACCGCCCACTCCTCCACCACTACCATCGGTTCACACACTTTCCCGACCGGCTTTCCAGTGCCATACAAATCTTTCTCCCCAAACCCTGCTCTAACATTTCTCTTACTTCACCCCAATTCCTCTCGTGCTAATCCCCTTCACTCTCAACCTCATTCCTTTTCCCAAACTACCTCCTATTGCCGATCGTCCATCTCTCCTTTCCTTCATGCTCCGTCATTTTTCTCCTCCCTTCATTGCTTCATATTAATCGGATTTCCCGTACACCACGAACGACTTCGCAACCTTCCTCACAACAAACCCATTTTTAATTGCTTCATTCACATCAGCTCCTTTATTTCGTTCTCTCTCCCTCCCTTCATTTGTGATGCTCTCTATCGTCATCAAGATATATCAATCTCAAGGTGACCTAACACCACCCGCCACACGCCCTTGCGGCGGCTTGCGGGGTATTATGTAGATTATGTATGTAGATGTATATTTGTTCTTCGCACATGCACTAGATATCCCCAATCCTACGTTTTTCGAAATTCGGTAAGAAGCTATACCGAAATCTGTCGAAAAATATTTTCTAAATTTAGACAACTGAATACGTAAGACTTCCGATGAAACCAATTCCAATGCAAATTTGATTTAGTTAGACCCCAGGCCAGGAAATTTACGAAACCTAGAATACCTACATAGCCTAAAATACTTATTTTATTCTGTTCAATAGAATTAATGGAGAGAATCAGACATCGTTAAAAATAAACGTACAACAATATGTATACCCGTAAATAGACGTTACTAAAATCTTTTAAAAGCAAGTTACGGAACATAAAATATGCAGTAGAAAATTTTCTGCCAGACAGAAAGTTGACTTTACTTTAATGCGCATAGGGCATCGTTCATGTTTGCTGCATCTCCGAGAGACTATATAATCCTCTATGAAACTAAGAAACTGTGAAATCATCTCCTCCAAGCTTTGTTTTTCTTATCTTTGTTTTATTTTGCATCAATATCCAAGATTCACCCTCCGAAGAGCAGACCCTCGGATATCTCTCTCATGAAATATGCATGTCTCTTCTAAGACTTTCAGTGATTCGTTTATCCTGAGGAAACAAGAGAATGGGGACGAGGAATGTGTGTTCTTGATAAACTCTGATTTAGTTTCGTACATCGCCCTCCAGTTGAACCTCCTCCCACATCCTAATACACCCCCTTCAAGACTTCTCATTCTTTCCTTAAAACATAAACCGACGCTTCCATCACCAACCCAACCCCCGCCGCCATTCACCCAACCCCAATCTCACCGCTCCCACCTCTATCTTCTTGTTACCCCACTCCAGAGACGTCCATTTTAAACCCTTCCCCACCTCCTTCAACTTCAGTCCTCCCCTCACTCCTTTTTCCTTTAACTGTGGCCTCGAAGCCCGTTGAGAGAGAACGTTTCGGGAACCCGAAGAGGAATGAACCGAATGAAGTCTATTATTCTCCGTGCAGGAGAAGCTTTATTCCTTCTCTTCCACCCTCCACACCTCCCCCGCGAGTCCTATTAATATGCTAATTTGAAGGCCTCTGCCTCCTCTACAACCACCTCCTCCGTAATAAGTTGTTTCGGATCACGTGATTTCGAGGACGCGGTGGATTCACTGCAGGGGAACATTTGAGACGTTTGTGTATCGGGTTGATTGAGTGCATTGATTTCGCCTGTGAGCGGGATAACTCCCCTCCTCGCCGGGCGGCCAGACAGGCCGAGGCTCGAGGAAACGTCCACGTTTATGTCTTCACTACGGGGATCGGCCCACGCAGCTCTCCTTCGATCGACGGGGAAGAAAGAGCCATCGAATTCTCTGCGAACTATGAATGAAGAAAGCCTACGTGAAGTACTGGATTTCGGATGAACGAATTCCATCTCCTTTCCCTGCTCTGTGGTTATTAATAATTCATCACCCAATATTCTGCTCGACAACTGATGGAAGACGAAGGCATTTAAGTTTATGAGCGTCAGTAGCGTTGTATATTGTGTACAAATTATCACAGTCGTGTTTGATAAGACCAAGTTTCATGAATAATATTTGAAAAACACACTATTAAATTTTTCTGATATTGGACCTAAATACGTATTTCCGGAAGGCCATTTTCTCGAAACAATATGCCTGTGTTGAGTCAACCAAAAATTCTTCTTACAGTATCTTGTGGTTTTTCTGTCATGAGACCTAGTGATTTCCATTAATCTGAAAGCAGCATCGAGTTTTGGATCGTTTCAAAAGGAAATTAATTTTTTAGATATTGCTAAACAATAGTGAATATGCATTTATGCCAATTAAATAAACTCAACACAGTATTGGGAGAACATTGATATTTCCTTGTGTAACTACTCTTTCAAGCAACTTTACCATCCGGTTGTGATTGTTTAAATTCATTTGGCAAGCGCTTGTATTAAGTTGCCTGATAAGGGAAAATTTTATGACCAGCTGGTAGGTGCGCCTCCTAAATTAGAATTCCAATGACAGCATTTGTTGCTCCGAATAGTAATCGTTATGTTTGACTTACTTCCCAAAGAGCAGCTTTGCGTAGCTCATGGGACACCGTAAACATAAATTACGGGCGAAGTTGCGCCGTGCATATCACCGATGAAGGATGGAAGCAGTGTTCATGATGGCCTTCGTGTCAAACTGAGAGGAATTCGCTTCATTTGTGAACCCTCCGCATTTTCTACCTCGACAGACAAATGAAATGTCACTGTCATTTTGCGCGCAACGGCACATATACCGAGGCCATAAATATTGAGTATTAGGGATGAAATTCCGTTTATAGCTTTAAAAGGGAGAAATATTGCCACTAAATGCGGCGATAGACCGCTGTAGCCCTTTTCGTAACGGGCTGTTATTTTCTCGCGAACTCGTGATTGATTCTGATGTAAATGAGAGTCATTGCCGTTGGAAATTACATAATAAGGCGTGGAGAGGGCGTGGAAGGGGAAATCGAAGAGGGTTTACTGGCAAGGGCTCTATAGGGTGGGAGAATCGAGAGATATAATGGGCAACCCGGGCGCAAACGACGGAAAAGTAGAAGGATCAAGAGAGAGATATCACCCCTTCCTTCCTCTCTCTCTCTCTTCTCCTTCAAAGCACACACCCTTACTCCCACTCCTCCAATTCTTTATTCCTGTCACAATTCCCCTCAGCACTTCACAGCGTAATCTTTTCCTTCGAATTTAATTCTCGCTCCATTATTTTCAAAAGCCTCCTCTATTTTTTGCAGATTCTCGCCTACGTATTTCACGGAAACCTTAGTAACGTTCAATATTTCTGGTTTCCAATTCCGTTTATTCTACCAAACTAGATATAGTTTTCTTTCCCTCTCGTTTGTCCACTCACTGTTCCAATCACTTCCCTTGTCCAACCCTATCTAATCCGTTATAAAATCTGCCGTGGAGTTTCTCTGAATTCCATTTCTGTTCTATTTTTCTCGGTGACTTTCATCATTTTGGCACCGCGTCTACAAATGTCATCACCTCTCCGATTCCTGCAAACGACCTCTGATATCGAAATGAAGTTTTTCATTT
>NW_027286649.1:0-16698 GCF_022747635.1 Hetaerina americana | reverse complement strand
TTCGGTCCATTCGCGTTGACTGCATAAGATTTATTGTCCATTTCATTTCTCGGACGGACGTTTTTCTCTCTCTCTCTGGATTTGAAATTTTTGGCGTGATACCATGCTTTTGTGGAAATTTGGATTCAATATTTTCCTCCCCTGTCCCTTGCCGTTCTTTCGCGGTGACCCCATTTCCACGAACATGTGGAAATACGTTTGAGCAGCCAGGATTTAAATTGCTTCTTATTTTGCATGTTTTCCTTCTAAAAGTATATTTTAGCGCTATATTGTTAACCGGAAATATAATTGACGGTATTTATTTATCATAGACGTCACTGAAAGAAATCTTTACATACTGAGGTAGGAACTATCTGCGCAATCCGAGATTTTTCCAGGTCCAAACTTTAAGTTATTCCTGTTCATTGATAGTGCGATTTTTCCTATACCAATAGAAAATGTATTACTTGGAAGGGTTTTTAACTGGCACAGGCTCTTATCGACTGGGTTGCAGGTCATAAACATTCGGCGCGGTGTCTTCAGAGGCCGTTGGAATGAATAATAGTGTTGTATTTACATCACTTGCGAATTGCCTATGGTCTGAAGTGCCGAGCGATTCTGCAGGATTCCCCATTTTTCGAGTCCAATTTCCTTGAAAATTATGTTGTCTAAAGAACTGTGAGTACTTGTCACGAATACTGACGCTGTTCCAAAGTGTTCTCGCTCCCTGGTTTGTTTGAGCGACGACTAACCACAATCAGATGGTCACTAAGACTCGCTTCTGTGATTGTCCGGAATTTTTTTTCCAATCCAGCCGCGAAAACTTCATTTTTTGTTCATAGGCACACCGGGACGCTCCTTACTTGTCTCTGTTTTCATATTTGACATCTTAGATGAGCAGATATTTTAGTACCCTGCAAGCCACCGCTAGGGTGGGTGGCAGGGGGTGACTACACGCCAGACTAATTTCGACCCGAATGTGACCTTACCGCGGTCGGACAATGTTTCTCTGATTTCTTGTGACATTTGTGTATTTACGACGGGTTAATGTACGATAAAATAGTGGCGTTCTTGCTTTCGTTAGCTGGACTCCCACATTATTTTACCACAGATTAAGGTGAGTGACATTCAACGCCAGTTCAAATAATTACTATGCTTTGAGTTTTCTATAAACGGAGAATCTGTGCCGTTCGGCACAAACTCGGTTCGTAATTTAAGTAAACTTCGTGTAGTTTTAATTTTTATCTCGTTTTGAGAGGAAATTACAAATTTCGGCGGATATAAATCTTAGGGGAGTATGAGACCTATATTCAGTTGGTGGCTAGCTTCCGCGTGGAGTGCTCTTCTGTGATTGGACTCGTAAGGTAGTTGCAAAACTACTGACACAATTTTTGCCAATAGTATAGAGGGGTAATATGGTAGAGATGCACTAGTATGTGTTTAAAAGTGGTCCGGAGTAAATCTCAACAATAGTTTTGAAAATAAGCAGGGTAAACAACACGAAGGGGTTTCAATGCAACAATTTCAGAGTTTAAAAGTCATTCGCCTTGACTGGAATTCAAACCCAGATCCCTCAATATCCGGTCGAGTGCTTTAGCCACTTAAGCTACCGAGGCGTCCTCTTAAACTCTGAAATTTTGGGGCTTTTGAAAGGGACAAGATGTTGTGACGAAATACCGTACATACAATGTCACAGGCATTCGTAGTCGTGCTCGACGCGCCAAAGTCCGTGAGGTAAAAGCCAACTTTAAACACTTCTGGTGTTTATACTTTTGACAAATTCCAAAGAAACTGCGGGAGATGCCGCATCAGTACTTTTTACGGAGTCATCCGCTAATGTGCATTTCAATGCAACAATTTCAGAGTGTAAAAAAACGAAGGGGTTTGTTTGGATAGTCATCGTTGGAGTTCACCTAATCGTACTAAACCCAAGGGCGTGTGTAGTCCACTCATGCCCCTTTCCCTGTGCCACCCGTGGTTTCCCAGAAAGCTTCGGTGAAGCTGAGGGTGCCCAGGTGTCAGCTGTAATCGAACCCCGGCCCCTCACGTACGATAAGAAGCCCAGGGCTCATCATAGTTAGATTATTGCGAAAAAAAAAGACAAGGATTCCCGATTTTAACATTCCATCAGACTGATTGTGCAGCGCACTTGGATTGCTGACCGCAGAGGAGTGACCACAATATCTCTCGCGGACCTTAATTGGGTGTGCATAGGCATTAGCGCCCTCACTGCAACAACTCTCCAATCCGAATCTGCACCCTTTGTTTTCAACCCAAATTTTGAGTATTTTTATCCATATTCCTTTCTACTCTGTCCAGAAAGAGTTTCCTCCCGCTCGCAGAAACTTTTCCCAGCGGTAACTGGTGCTCCCAAGATCTTATGCAACTCATGTTGCTGTGAAGTGGATGCCATAAGATTATCCAATGGGGACAAGCTTGAAAATATGCTCTCAGCTTGCGAATGATATCTGTTGCAGATGTGTTTTTTTTGCGAGACTTGAGCAACGTAAAACTGCTTACTATTGAGTCCGCTCGCTTAAAACACAGTAACGTCTATATTACCAGCTGACTTCTCATGGTGTCTTTATAATGAAGTGAATATTTTAAAATGCTGTTTTAGATATGTTCCCCGATTTCCCTTTTGAGATGCTTGCACGCATGTGACTGAAGAAATATTTTCGGACGCAAATGTTTCGGTTAAACAATTCTATTAGATCAAGGGTATTTCACGTATTTTAGATATTTTAGTAACCTGCAAGTCACCGCTAGGGGGAATGGCAGGGGGTGAATACGCACCAGACTAACTTTGACCCCAATTGGACCCTACACTAGGGTCTTAATCGGGTTCTTTCCCCGAATATGACCCTACCGCGGTCGGACAATGCTATTCAGATCCCTTATCGTTCGTGGAAAAAATGCCATCATAAATGTATCTGTTCCACACTTGATCTCTCTAATTTTATTGACGTGAAGGGTACATATTAATGTTTAGTTTATGAAGATGAAACCTGTGAAATAAATTGGCGCAAGTTTTGTTCCGCCTCAAATTTATTTAATGTCTGTACGGTAGATCTGAAATAGAAACGAAGGCCTCCTCCCATTGGGCGTTCATTCGACTCTGAGGTAGCCGAATCATTTTCCCGGCGTGGGTCGCGCGGGATCATTTATTTGCTTGCACCCCGTCGTTTTAGACGTAAATGGTAGAAATGTATCTCCTCTCGCTAAATGTGTGGCAACAGTGACATACTTTTGCCTCTATAGAATAAACAATAACAAAATTCAACACTTCACAGTATTTCTGTCAGCGGCATTAAAATTGAAAGAAGCAGAAATGCCGTGGTCTAATTAGTGGAGTTTCCCCTGGGGAAAACAAATTTTGGTCGTAGAAAGGTGTCTCCCGTGATTCATGAAATGCTTCTTCTCGTGTCTACTAAAGGGCAGCGTATCCATTTCGGTGGATGTGAGGCGTGTGTGCCAGCTGTGACTGACTCGACGAATGATTTCCCCATCCCTCACGATTAGGTCGCATGACAAGGCGTGGAGGAACAGGAGAGAGGGACGTTTAGAAGCGACGTCAATGTGATGATAAACAGAG
Organism: Hetaerina americana; assembly: GCF_022747635.1. NCBI lineage: Eukaryota > Metazoa > Arthropoda > Insecta > Odonata > Calopterygidae > Hetaerina > Hetaerina americana. The sequence goes on along the minus strand of NW_027286649.1, from coordinate 13,124 downwards.
GTGCGAACAGAAATAAGGACTGGGCAGATCTGGTTACTGAAGACGGAGTCCTTCGTGGACCAGAGAAGAACCGACCCTAAATACGTAGCAGGGAAGAGATATCGCCCCGGTATATGGAGCATACGAGCATAGATGATGACCAAGTGAAGACGCAGTGCTTTGAATTCTTGAAGATGCCGGAAAACGTGGAGCGAGTCGCGTTATAGCTTATGGACGGTAGACCATGTGGATAATGTATACGTGACAGTTCTCCATAATTTGAAAGGGCTTTGAATGAAATTCTGCCCGAGTAAGAATCGAAGTCTTTTTACGATGGTGATTGCTTCGAAGCTCTGGAATCGATATTGAAAGGCGAAGGCGTCTTGGTGTTACTTTTTTCATTCGCGGTGGACCACTGTGAGTGTGCTTGGGCGTGCGAGCACCCGTTGCGTTCTCCCATCACCAACCGCCCCGCCCCCTCTCTTCCCACGCACCACCCTCTTCCACACACCCCCCTGCCCGCGCTTCTATCTCGGCCTTTTGATCTGCTCGCCCCCGGTGGAAGTCACGACGATCGGCGAGAAATTGGGCTCTCCGTTCTCGTTTCCACGGAAGTGTTATACCTTTTCCCCGCGCAACTGGAGCGGCGTTCTAGCGCCCGCGGTTGCTCGGGGGGGCGGGGGTGAAGAAATGTTTGGAGAGGCGGTATCCAGGAGTGTGGGTGGGGGTCCAGGAATTCATATGGATTTGGGAACCACGATTTTCGAGCCCCTTTCCCCGAATTCTGGCGAGTCGTTCGCTAATTGTTTTCGGTGCCTTACTCCTTAACGCACGCCTGCCATTCTCCGTTTCCTCGCAAGGGACTATCAATCAATAGTGGGCGTTCGCGCATCCGCGACACTATTTATGCGCATACTTCTAGAACTTCAACACTTCCTCGTTCTTTTAAGTTTTCAATCGAGACATCCCTCGGTTGGGGATGTACCTCTAGACGAGCAAGTGGTGGATATGAGGATAAAGACTTTTCATTATCCGGGAAATAACTTTGGGAAAAACCGAGATGTTTAACGGGAATTTCATCGGGAAGTTCTGCTGGACCTCCTGTCTATTTCACAGTTTACAATCCTGTTAACGTCTTCTTCCGCATCCCGAGGGACTGGTTCCGTAGTCCCGCTGTGGTGGCATTTTGTGCAATTCCGATCCTCGCATGAGTGTCGGTGAGAGCATATGTTGCCCTCTACTCCTTTCGTCGGATGCTCATTACGTCATGGACGTTGGTCCTCGTTCGGAGTAATCTGGTGCCGGTTGCCTCTTCAATTTTCGAGTGAAAACGCATCCGTTGTCGTCCACACCTCGTGACCAATGCCTCGAAGAACAGATAAGTACATTTAGGGTGAAATGGAACAACGGTTGACGCCATTTCTTTCGCTATCTATCGAAAGAGTAAACATTTAGTGCCCCCCCCCCGGGAGACATTTCTTCTACTTTCGCAATCCAAGTGAATTTTTCGAAAGAACGCCATTAACAAAGTTGAGTGAAATTTCGCAACATTAATCTAATTGTGACCGCAAAGCTTCCGTGCGCGTCAGATTTTAGGTGAAGAAGAATTTACCAGCACTGCATTAACATAATCTTCGTTTGCCTAGCATTATTGCATTTCTACATAATGCATGATTGGTAAGGAATTAGTTTCGTATCGTTTATATTAATTAAATATCGATAATTTGCATTAAAGCGGAAATATAAATGACACTCTTCAATATCGACGAATCATATTCATTCTAATTGCTTTGTCTTAAAGCGTCTGTGATGTTGCGATTCCTGAAACGCCTTTATTGGTCGTCGTCAGGTTCAGAGTTTAATTATCACCTTATTTTTCCGAGGTGCATGCGGACTTCTGCAGTAATATGGCCTCGTCGGTGAAGCATTTTGTGCCCTCCGGCTGATGGTGGTCGTGATTTGGTGCGTTTGCGCGTTTCGTTAGCGCGTAATACGCCGTGTGCCCTCCACTCTACCGAACGCGGTGCGCGGTCGTGCCGACCGAAAGTGACATATCAATGGGGAAACTGTTTTAAGCTATCTGACGCAGTTGCTATGGAAGAGCTACGTTTGCCCTTTTTTAAAGAATTTCATCTTCGGCTAGTGTGTATATTATTTTTTTTTAAGTAGGCTTATGATTTGTCGACAGTATGGGCTTCCGGACAGGGTTTCTGCCGCCCTTGCGACTCAAGTTGTTGTTGCGTCTGAAAAGATAACATTGTTCCGACCTTGGCAATTCAGGTTGTTTTCCGAATACGCGATCGGCGACAAAATATTGCTGCATTCGAAGTTCTTTCCGCTGACCATATGCCATTCTGTTTTGTTTACCATTGAATGGCGAAAACGACCGTAATGCTTGGTGCCAATCCATCGTGAGATATCGAGATGTCAGGGCGAGTGTTGCTGAGGCAGCAGCTGCCTCTTGTTTAGCTCCGCCATCGACTATGCTTGGGCAAGGTGCGGCGGTGTTCGACATCCGAATGCAGGGCAGGGCGAACTTACAGTGCTCCATGGTCATGCATTGCGTCTATGTTCCTTGCTTCTATTTCAGTGCGAATTCAAGGTTCCAAGGTATGTTTTGCTAAAATATGCATTATGCGTATTTTGCTTAGAGGTATCTGAAGGCCACTTTGCTTAACAGTTTTCAAGTTTGAGTGAGTAAAAATCAAATGTTTTAGAATTGGGAGATTTCTTTGACCGTATGTTCCGGCTCTTTATCTATCGCGGTTAAAATTCCAAGAATCGCAGTATTATCGTGTGATTTTGTTGGCGAGCATGGCATTAAAAATACCTCGTATTTGATTGAAAAAATCAATCCTCTCCGCGATGAATAACCGTAACTAGATCGGCAACTGAACAGAATTATGCAGTGGTGCAAACCAGTGTCGGTCGTGGGATTACATGTAGAGTGAAATGGTGGTATCTAGTGGTTTCATTCGGGTCTAGCATGGGCATCAGCAAATTATCTATAAAAGAAATAAAAAATGCTATCAATAAGTACGTTCATTGAATAGCTGCGGATATTCTAAGTTGTTTATACTACCTTGATCAAAAAGTTCCCGGAATAACCACCGTGTGGCGCTCCCATCGTTTGGATTTGAGTTCTGTTTTTTTTGTTAAATTGGTACATCTGTTGTTGATATTCCCTTTAAATCTTAGTGTCATAACTTGACATTTGCAAAAGTACATCTAAGTAGCCAAGAGTACATCTATCTCTGTGTGTGTTGGCGATTTTTTACAATTGCAGAAATGGATTTAAATTTGCAACAACGAACTTGTATTAAATTTTGCGTAAAAAACGGATTTAGTGGCGCACGGACGTTGGAAATGTTGGAAAAGTGTTTCGGCAACGATTCTCTAAAAAAACGGTCGTTTACCAGTGGCACGAGCGGTTCAGAAGTGGTCGTGAGTCAATCGAAGATGATGAACGCAGTGGCAGACCATCGACATCGAAAGTCGGTGAAAAAATTGATAAAGTAAAAGAAATGTTGGTCAATAACCGCAAATTAACCATCAGAGAAATAGCGGAGGACTTGAACATTGCCTATGGATCCGCCCAAGACATTGTGGTTAATGATTTGGGTTTCCGTCGTGTAGCAGCAAAGTTGGTGCCAAAAGACCTCAATTTCATGCAAAAAAGAGACCGTGTTGACGTCGCAAAAGACATGATTTGCGAGGCTGAATCCGATCCCACATTCATCAAAAGGATCATTACTGGAGACGAGACGTGGGTTTATGAGTACGACACGCAATCCAGACATCAGGCAAGTGAATGGCGTTCACCAAATGAGCCGAGACCAAAAAAACCACGTCGTTTTCAGTCAAAAAAGAAGGCAATGCTGACGGTTTTCATGGATTACAACGGTGTAGTGCATCATGAATTTTTGCCAGAAGGCCAGACAGTAAACAAAGAGTATTATTTGGGCGTTATGAGACGTTTGCGTGAAGCAATTCGCCGAAAGAGACCAGAAATGTGGGCAGAAAACTCGTGGATTTTGCACCATGATAACGCACCGTCGCACAGTGCTATCATTATTCGTAATTTTTTGACGAAAAATGCAACAAATACCATCCAACAGCCACCGAATTCACCTGATTTGGCTCCCTGTGACTTCTTTCTGTTCAATCGAGTTAAAAAACCATTACGGGGAACGCGTTTTAGCAGCCGAGAGGAAGTAATGGAAAAATCGCAGGAAGCACTGATGGACATACCGAAAACCGAATATAAAAAATGTTTCGAGGATTGGATCAAGCGCTGGCATAAGTGTGTTGCGGTCGATGGGGATTACTTTGAAGGGGACAATATAGATTTAGATGAATAAACTTGTATTTTTAATTTTCTGAATAAATTCCGGGAAATTTTTGATCAAGGTAGTATAGTATGAGGTAAGATGGTGTTTATTTTGAGCTTTTGTGTGGTTAGATTATTTCTAACATTAGCAATCAGACTTTCTTCCCAATGGTGTGCGAGGGAAATGGAAGAGATGCTTGTTCCCCCCTCTTCTGGCCGCAGGATCTCTGAGCGAGTCCTTTGAGCGATTGATTCCTTGCCGGACAGCGGTTGTCGCTTCAGCTGGTCCTCTGCGCGGCGGCGAGGACGACGGGGAGACATCCGCGCCGGATTCAGCGGTTGTCGCGTGATCGAGTACCATCTCTTCCAAGATAGAGTTATCAACGCGCCGTAAGCCATCCAAGTTTCGAGCGACCGGCCGAACTGATATCTCTCGTGCAGGCTCAAAGGCTCATCTTACCGCCATTGTGTTGAAATACGAGTTTATTATCAATGAGTGAAATATTGGCTGAAGCCCACAGGTGCCATCAATTACACGCCTGACCAATGCTTATCCAAGTATGAAATATTGACCGTCCTTTCGCTCTTCCCGGTATCTTCTTCAGTGGAGTAGGGGTCCAGCAGGTGGTAAAACTTGGTAAACGTCCGAGGGTATTCGGAAATATCATGGCAGGCATTAAGATAAAAGGAGGGCGTGCACTTGAAGGGCATGGTTCCAAGCCAATCACCGGTCATTGGCTGGATGTGGTTGAATCAGCTGTGGGGGTTTTCCTCTGCGTCCAATGCATTGATGATATCGCAATTGAAAGCGATAAGTATGGCTGAAGTGCCAGCAGTCGCCGTGGCCTTCTGTTTTGTTTTATTTGTGTTCATCTGAACTTGGGATTCGTTTGAGTGAACAACCATTCCCCCCATCCCGTCCGTTTAAGTAAAAACATACCTTAACCGAAAAAAAAACACTTTCCCTAATTATCCCGAATCTTTCTTAGAAGTATTGGTGATGGTGCCAATGTATACATCTTAAGTTATTTGAGAGAGGTGAGTAGCTGCAATGATAAAGGCCGCGGAAATAGTGGTCATCTGATCGGAATCGGACATGTCTTGGTTTCTAATCACTGTGCTTATTGCTACCGTAAGAGCCATCGATAATAATTCCTCGGTGAAGTATTCGGGGGTTAATAATGGCACGAGTTTCACGTCTTTGAAGTTGGCATAAGTATTGTAAGTGATCCATCCGGTGTGTGAACAAGTGAAAGCGTTTTTCGGTACATTTCTATAGCGTATGAATCCAAAAATTTCAACTTCGTGACGAGCATTCCATTCGAGGCGTGGTCCGGACAACCGCACTGACGTGACTGCAGGTTCTATGACGGTCGAGGGACATTGTTTCCATGGCAATCAAGACTGAGTAGACATGATTAAGGGTCACGTTAATTCATCCTATTTCATTTTTTCAATATGTTCTTCCGGGAATGCGAGGGAGAAAGGTCATGATTCCGATTGCTCGACTCCGTTTCTCGTAATTCGGAATGCATTGATCTCGTGGTGTCTTTCTCCGTGTCTGCCGCCGACGGACGTTCCAATCGCCGACGGATTCGAATCTTCGTCTCAATGTTGGGGGTCCCATCGACAATGAGTCAGCCGGCCGTCGAAAAGTCGTGAAGATGGGATACGTTACCCGGTAGGAGATCTGGGAAGGATTTATTCTGCAGGCATGCCGGGAAAGCTCCAGATCTTACATTTTCCAAGAATACTTGCCCATTGGAAATCTGATAATTTCCATTTCTGTTTATTATGCTTGGTATAGTATCTTGACAGTATTTCAAAAACTCATTGTGCCAATGGATTGAAAGCATAACTGGATAATTTTAATAACTCACGTTTATATTTCCGTCCAAATATCAGTATAACCTCCTCTGCGATAAATAAACAGCAAGGCGTTTTGGAATATAACGCCTACGGTTAAAGAGCCACCAGAAACAGCGGTTAAAGGGTATAAAATAAATAGGGTGTAAGGCCCGTAGAATGGAGAGGTATCTTGCACGATCGAGTTTTTCTTTGACCCAGTTCCGTTTAAATCAAACCTCTTTGCGGTCACCATATTTTTGGGTAACCCAAATTAAACTTTTTAAAAGTTTTTCGAGACAGCAGGAACGCAATGACTGATGAAATCAGAATGGAACAAATTCCATCAACTTATGATGGGCAAATGATGCCATCGAAGGGAGTATTCATGACAAAATGAATGAGGCGCTCAATTAAGAGACTGTATGTGTAGCGTCACTGAGGAGGGCGTGGTTGTTCAGTGGATTTGAGTGCTGACCGACGGTTCAAATCCGAGACACTCGGCGTACCTTTAGCGTCACAAACGCCGTCGAAATTTTCGGGAACTGTATCTCCTCCTACAGGAAGAGCGTGATAGGTTTGGGATGAGGATCGATGACGAAAATCGAAGGTAATGATTTTCTCTCGAAATAGGAAGGCTAAGACCAAAATTAAAGTCGGGGGGACTCAAGCTAAAACAGGTAACACTGCTCACCCATTTAGAAAGTGTTGCGAAAGTGGGCAAATTAATGAGGGCATTTATAAAAGAATTGCGCCAGATGAAGTAACAAATAGGAGGAAGTGGATGATGGGGATCAATAGTGAAGATTTAAGGGAAATATTGAAACGAAATGAAATGATAGACTTTGGAATTCCACACACTTAATTTGAACACGACCCAGGTTCCGACGTTGAACCAGAACCATCATCAGATGGTTTAGAATCTCAAAAAATTTAAGGAAAAGACTTGATGAAAACTTAAATGTGGGACGATGCATTAAACGGGGGAGAAAGCCAGTGGTCGGGGCAGGGGGATGGGCAATGTTGAGATGCGGGTGTGGCGGAGGGTGGACGGAGAGAAACGGGTGGAAAGGAAGACGAAGGGTGAAGTAATGCGAGGAGGCATGCATAGCGGGTGCGGGGGAAGAGATCGCTGGGATGGGAGTCCAAGAAGAGTGGAGAGATGATGGGCAGTGGCAATCGACTGTTGAAGATGGCGGTGAGAGGGTGGAGGAGAATGGATGGGTATGTTAGGGGGAATGAAGGGGGCAGAAACTATGTGTGTGGCCCTAAGAAATGGCTTCTTGCAGTGCAGGGTTTAGTGTCGTGTTCGGTGTGGCTTAGAAACGTAGCAGGGCTTTTATGTTGGATCCATCAAAAGCCTTCCTTGACCGGAGGATTAATTACTCTGTGTAACACAAATGCGCGCGATGACCCTTCGTTGGAAGCCGTAGGCCGGGAGCCCCCGAGTGTGAATGTCACTCGCCGCAGGGTTTTTTAACCTTCGGTGCTCAAGGCAGCCTAAGGTTTAATTTCTCTTACTTTTTTGGCGTAAATGTTCTTCATCGGTTATGGTGGAGGTTTTAGTGAGCGTTGATCGTAGCCAATCAATGGCAGTGGTTTAGAGCCTTATCAAGACACGTGACTTGGGATGCCATCACGTGTCTTGCGGCTGATTTGTTTTGAACAACGTGTCAACCGTGGCATGTACCCTGTATTCGTGGTCAATTGAAACGCGTACTACAATGACGGCGGGGGACAACTTTCTCGCCTGCTATTCCTCAGTCCATGGTTCGATTCCCGCCTCTTCCTCTGTTAACTCTCTAATTGTTATGATGGGATTATGCACAACAACGAGAAGCATTTCTGCTATGGATGCACTTCGCATATGTTGCGAATCGCAGAAGCTTATTCATCGGTTCAATCCGAATAAGGTTTCAAATAAATTTATTTGATCATCTTTTGTGATCCGTAGCGTGTCATTTAGTGTCGAAAATTTTATTTGAAGCACGACAATTACTATGTTTCAGCTCTCAAGGAAGCACTTTAATCCATTTGCTAGGATGGAAGTGCTTCTGATCGAATAACGAAGAACCTGATGCGAGTGTTATTTGTCATTTCAGCGCGATGATTTTGTTATTTATTCATTTATTGACTTCAATATCAGTCTGGTGATTATAAAAAGTTGACGGTATGCCCACTCGTCGAACTTAAATCATGAAATGTGATTCATAAGTCTTTATAGGATGCAGTGAAGGATAAATTGCGTTCAAAAAGTTGTTGATCTCATTCACTTGATCATTCCACATTATCATGTTCATATCATTATTTAAGGTATCGGTACAGTGATCTCGAGGTCTTCAATAATAACATAGGCACGGATGGGTTAATTTGTCTGTAGTGATTTGGACCAAGTACCAAATATATCACGCAGCTACGAAGCGTAAGTCGAAACGTTTCAAAATAACTGTGGCTTGATATCGCAAAAGTATCTATTATTCGAAAAAAAATATTCACTCGCGCAGTAATTCCATGTACAGATAAATATTATCTTACATTTTTTTTGTTAACACTATCAGCTAATGAAACCAGACGATTACTTGATAACTTATTCTTGGAATAAGAGTTTTTTCGGTCGCAGATGAAGAATGAAATTTTGAATTTACGAAAAGAGATTAAATGATGGCTGGAGTCCTCCTCCATCGCAATCGTTTCTTCGAGGTGGTGGTTCGCTGTGAAACAGTAAAAAAGTTATGCCCTCGTAGGTCTTCGCGATGCGGCGTTCGTTTCTTAATTGTATATAGTCGAGGGAGTTTTATTGTATGGTTAATGTCAGAGGAGAATTATGTCGTCATGAAATATTTGCTAACTATAACCTGCTGAAAGAAACCGAAACGGCAAAATTGTACACTTGAGTGGCAGCGATACTAATGCAAATTTTTTGAAAATATGTAATAAGTATATAGCACACTATTATATAGGCATATTTTTAGGCGTTACTGTGATTACTTCTGCTGGAATGCCAATTTCTGCTGCCAGAAGAAGTAATGGCTGTAATGGGGCATTCGGAACGAAAATTCAAAGGCGAAAGTGTTGTGAACAAATTGTTTTATTGGCAATTCTGTTGAGTCAAGGTTTAACGAACGCCTATTCATTTCGAGTTAGTGTCGCGAGTTTCAATGTGGGTGTGTCGAAAGTACACCCTTATAGTGTTAGGAATTGCGTCTTGTCATCATGTTTACAACCATGGGGCAATAATCAATTGAGCAAGTAAAGAAATCTCTCCTTACGCTGTGGCATAATTACTTAGCAGTGTTACGCACGCGTGATTGGTCGTTCACTTCAATCGAGATGCCCGGCATAAACGCACCCAATACGTATGAGTCTTTCAAAGATGCACCATCGCTGCCGACCTTAGTAACCAGTGTTCTAATTGCAATCTAAGTGCCAATCTTTGATTCAGTGCGCATTTTTTAAATGATGCACTTCCTTCTTGCCTTTAATTTTTTCTATTCTATTTCCAGGAAATTTTTACATTGGAGTAGTTCGAGACAATTTCTAATGCACATCCATGCCTTTATGCTGAGTTCCCGTGTTAGACGATAAGAAATTCAATGCTTGGTCTCGTTAAGATACGATATATGTATGATTGTCGTCACCATTCTAGTCGCACTTTCTACCTGTGTCAGGGGTTTATTTATTTTGACGTTATGGGGCTTCCATATTATCCCTTTATGTCATCAATGCTGGTATTCTTATGGAGTGGAGCTCAGTGTGACCTAGGATACGCGAGAAACACAACCTAGCGGTAGTTGTAGGGTACTATGTAATGATGAAATGGTTCGTCCGGAAAATAAGTGTACCGAGCTCAGGAAAAAAAATTTATTACACTTTTACATATCTTAAGCTAATATTCCTCAAAATAGGACACTTGTGAGTCGATACACTTGTTCCAGCGGCGTTCCCATTCCTGGAACGCTCCCGCGAAGGCATCATCGGGAACCTCTCGAAGACACGTCGTCACGGCCTCTTTGACGGCGTCCAAAGTCCCGTATCGCGTTCCTTTCAAACTCCTCTTTATCTTCGGGAGCAGAAAGAAGTCCGGTGGTGCCAAGTCCGGGCTGTAGGGCGGGTGCGGCAGCGTTGCCACGCCGTGCTTGGCCAAGAAGTCCGACACGACAAGCGCGGTGTGAGACGGCGCATTGTCGTGATGCAGCCGCCAGATGTTTTTGATCGCTGGCCGGACGCGGGCGACTCGTTTTCGAAGCCTGTCGAGCACTTGGACGTAAAATGCAGCATTTACAGTTTGTCGTTCAGGTACAAATTCGTAGTGGACGACTCCCCTTTTGTCAAAAAAGACAATGAGCATCGCCTTGATCCGAGATTTGCTCATGCGAGCTTTCTTTTGACGGGGTGATGATGGGGTGTGCCACTCCGCACTTTGTCTCTTCGACACCGGGTCGTACTCAAAGATCCACGTCTCGTCACCCAAAACAACGTTCTCTAAAAAATGTGGATCATTTTTGCAGTGATCCGCAAGTTGTGTCGCGATTTCCAAACGATTGAGTCTTTGATCATCACTGAGCACTTTCGGCACCAACTTTGCACAAATTTTTCGCATCTGTAATTGCTCCCTAATAATCTCGTGCACTATTGTTTTTGGCACATTACACTGCTCTGCTATCATCCGAACACTAAGACGACGATCAGAGTTCGGTACATCGCGAACTTTTCGCACATTTTCGTCGGTGAGTGTCGTTGATGGGCGTCCAGGCCGTGGTTCGTCGTCGACCTCTTCTCTGCCCTCCACGAACATTTTGTGCCACCGAAAGATCATGTTTCTGGACATGGCTGACTCCCCGTAAGCCTGGTTAATCATACCGACAGTTTCGGTAGACGATTTCCCAAGCTTTACCGCAAATTTGATGGAATAACGCTGCTCCAAAAACTTCGGCATCGCGTTCCGTGACGTGGGTCGAGCGTGGAGGTTCGCGTTAACAGAGCTCCTCACTACACCACAGCTCAGAGCCGACTGCCTTTTTCAGCGTCGCTTGCCAACATACCCCCCTCCAATCGCAGCCCGTCAGAGCGGTGCTGGGCGCGCCTGGAGCGGCGGGAAAAATCAGTACACTTATTTTCCTAGTTGTGTGGGTGGGGGCGACCACACTACGTACTTTTAACACTAAATGCCCCCCCCCCCCCCCATGGGCAGTGCGGTCGGATAATGTTATTCAGACCCCTTCTCGTTTGTGGAAAGAATGGCATCTTAAATCTATCGGCTCTACGCTTTATGCCTCTGATTTTATCATTTAAATGATTTCTTCTGACGTAGTACGGCTAAGAATATATTTTCAACGTCATCGCTAAAGAGACATCGTTCCAATTTGTGCGAAGCTTTTAATTTGTGATTTAACCTTCGCTCCGTGAGTGATACCCACACTTGGACCTAGGTTCTCCTTATTCGCAGGCATAAAGCGATATTTTCAGTATGAAGAGTAGTCACCTCTCAAGGCAGATTTCTGTGGATCCAGGGGTCGAGCAATGGTACATTTCTGAACCCTCATAAACACGACACTTAATTAATACGTACCCGGACACCCTGCATCATGATATTCAACTGCGTATATGCGTACTCCCTGCTTCCATGTATCCTGTCCATTACGCCTATTTTTTCCATCCCTCTGCCCCAGCACTCTCCCCTAACTTTCATCACCGTTGCCACTTTTATTTAGTGATCTGCGAGGCACCACTAAGGTGTGTGGCAGGGGGTGATCACCACACCCCAGACCACCCTTGACCCAAAACTCCGCTCCCTACTCAATGCGTCCTGCAGCCATATCCCCTCTCCCAACCATGCCCAGAAGTTCTCCTTTTTATTTCTTTCCGTTTCTCTTTTTCCATCCCTCTACACACCCACATCTCAGAAGCCTGCCATGCACAAGTAAGCGACAGCACCAAGTGGAGAGTTCTAATCCTTTTTATCCTTTTGCCACCCTCCATTCCTGTCATTTGGGAGTCCAGTGGCGCATCCACAGGAAGGCAGGACGTACCCCCCCTGATCAGTCAGGGGTGCTCTTTGGAGCTATGTTAGAATGTGAATAATGAAAGACGACTGAAGACTTCACATGGGATGGAGATTGCGAATACAATTGGGTTTGAATGCGTGGACGTGCTCGGAATTTTATAGGCGGATTAGGCGAAATGCGAACTGGATTAAATTCAATTTTGGTGCTAGCCGGTGCGGGTTCTTGAGGCTCGCCAAGCCCAGTTAAGGTCATAAATATTTTGTTGGCCTACTAGTAATTAGTTGCTGGGTATTTGCTTAGGTTTGGTTTGAATTAATTTAAGTATACCTCGAATGTAATGTAATCGATCCCCGATCCCTCAAGTTTGTGATTTATATCAACTTCAGTTAGCAAGGAATACGACGCACTCGCGCGAAAGTAGGATACTAAATTACCAAATAAAGTATGCTACAAGTATAACTCTAGAAATATACTCAAAGTGAAGCAAAGTATAAGGGGTACTAAAATATCAAATGACCTAATTGTGGACGCGCAAAAATAAAACCGAGGGAGGAGGGCATCAGTGCGGATAATCTGATTATTATGCCATCGAGAGGATTCGAAATCAGCAGATTCCACAATTTGCAGTGCATCTATTTGCCGTAATGTACATTCGGTTCCAAATTTAAAAGAAAATTATTAAAAGCATGACATTAGATATCTGAAAGTAAATTAATGCTATTATTCGAAAGCCTCATCCAAGTTTAAGATCTGAAATATCCTCAAAGGGAAATTCTTTCCCACTATAGTATTAGTATTTTTAGTAGCCTGTAAGACACATCATAGATCACATCAAAGATTTAGTCTAGAACATATTATAGATTTAAGACGTCATATGTTCCACGAACGATGAGGGATCAGAATAACATGGTCCGGCCGCGGTTAGGGGTCATATTCGGGTTTTAATTATTGTTGTGTGAATTCAC
>NW_027286648.1:457500-609341 GCF_022747635.1 Hetaerina americana | reverse complement strand
AATTGGGTGCTTTTGGAGTGGGAGGGTGCTTTAGTGACATGCAAATCGTGGCTTAGCCCTCCGAAAACTTTTAATGTCACCAGCGAACAGAAACTTGAGAAATAATTTACAAAGAAGCATATTTTTTTGCTGGATCTGCACGATTATTCTCAATGTACTTGACCTCACTGAGCTCCATAAGTGGGTTAAAAAAAACCCTAACAGGAAATATATGCAACGAAATCCAAATCTCTCCCTTTTTCAATATTGTTCTCTATTTCGGGAAATGTCTTTCTCCAAGATGATCACCACCCGACGACGCTTGCTGCCAGTATTATTAGTTCCACCCATTACACTGAAGACACTGTGTGTTACAGTTTGATCAGTGGATAAATCAAGAAAGAAGATCCGATGGATACCACTTAAAGATTAAATGAACTGGAGCAGAGAGTGGTGACCCCGGTCCAGTTAAAACTTCGTGGATAAAAAATTCCCGTTCACAAAATATTAAAATAATGCTATCTATTCCAATTATTATGCGACTTTTAAAAATAAAACTCAAAAGGCCTGTTGTGATATTTTTAACGCATACACTACGGTGGGCTGTAAAAAAGCATCAATGTTAAAATAATCGATCTTCCAAGTCTGCGGGGTTTGAGATGAAATAGAGAAAAAGTACCAAGAACTTTCATTCGGTTACGTACGGGAAAAATATGCGAATCAACTAGGCTTCGAGTGATTCCAACGTGGACCGGATGGTTCCACAACCCGGAAAAATATTCATTGTCCGCCGCAATTCGTCTCACATCTCGCGCGAGATCGAAACGGAGTGCGACAGTGGACGGCCATCGGGCGGCGGGCGCGAACCAACAAAGGATAGGGAGATAGGAAAGGAATGAACGCCTTGCAAGCGATACGAGCAAGATGACCCCGATGTGAATTAAGTATCCGCGAGCGAGAGGGAATTTCTTCCCACATTTCAAATCGCCCATTCTCGAATAAAACCCATCCGGAGACACGCATGCGCGCGCACGCACGCACACAAACACGGACGAACCCTTCCCGTGCCACCATCGCCACCCTTCGTGAAACCGGTGGGGGTGGATTGGGGGAAATGGGGGATAGCTTGAAAAGATACGGTCATGAGAACGCCGGGATTAAAGGAGGGAGCATGGGGAGGAAGAAGAAGCCTTAAGGAGTACCCAACAGGAATACCAGAGAATGAGCGGAGAGAACGCGGCTTATCGGCTAGATTAATCTCCAGGGAGAGGGCTGGTGGGATCTCGGGGCGGAGGGAGGGAGGGTCGATTCCCCCCTCCCCCCGCCGTCCACCCTTGTTCTACCCGGCCTCGAAAAATGCTCACCGGCGAAGTGGAAGCAGCCCCAAGGAGAAACGCCCCCTCTAGACATAAATACGAGGAGGACCCCATCCTATGGGATGAAGGAGAGGCGAGGGGTGTTAAGGGGGAGTGGGGTGCTTTTGTGTCTGCCTCTCTTCTCCTCGGCTACTGCCGAATACTCTACCACCCCACACGCACCCCCCTCTTCAGGCGGCCGGCCCACTCTGGAAACCACCACCCCCAGGCAGGCACTCCTCCTCCTTCCCGTCTTCCCCACTGCCGCAACCCACCCCATTTCACAACTCCCTCCTCCCTCCACGTCGCCGTAACCACTTGCCCGCCCCACCCTCCTTCCCACTCCACCTTCACTTTCCCCTTCTTCCAGGCCAGACACTCCCAAGACTTACTCTTGCCAAAGGTTTCCAGCCACCACCGCAGACGGGAGGGGTTTGGTTCCTTTTCGGTTTGGAACGGCAGAGGCGGCGGAAATTTGGGCCTTCCTCTCTCACGAAGACGATCCTAATTACACTATCGAAGCTATCAACGCATTAAGGAATGACATGCAATAAAGTGTGAGTATGCTACATGAAAATATATACCTAAATTCCGGGAGAGAAGAAAACCACGGAGTAGCTGCAAATCCCTTGGAACTTACAATGTTAATCACCGTGCCAACGACTATTTATCACCATATCACCTCCCTTGACCACAATGACCGTGTCTCTGATCGTACTGCAAGTGGCATGGACTTAAGTCTCGAGGAGAAGCACGATCGTACCAAGGCGAGCTTACTTAGGTTTATATATTTCGTGCAGCGGAGGGCAATCAAACAAGGCGACAAGGAAGACCACCCACTGGTGTCTCCCTGCGCTACGTAGGAGTGCATTCCTCTCCAAATTTCCACCGGCTCAGGCTCTCCTTCTTCGCCGACGTTTCAACGACCTACTGGGTCAGGACTCTTTTTAGGGCTTTTAGGACTCTTTGAGTTGGAATCTGACGTATATCAACTACCCTGAAGACGATAAGCGAGTCGGTCATTGAAACGATGGCGAAGATAAAGAAGACCTGCACCGGTAGAAGAAGACCGGAGAGGAATTCATTCAGGGGGACGCGAAATTCAGACAGCAGTGATATGGGTGCCAAGTAATGTGAAAAAAATAATATCCTCCTCTCAAAATGTTACTCAGCACCCTTACAACAAGCCTATATCCGGGATGTCTACATAAAAAAACAAACATCTTATTGTTCACAATTCGTACACTTAACTGGCGTGATAAAATTTTACCTCCACTACAGACGAAGGCATGAACTGATAGAAAACTAACGACCAAGTTTTAAATATGGTTGGATAAGAAAGGAAGTTGGTGGAATAAAATACGTTGGAGACTGAAAAAGTGGGTGAAATCTTAAAGAGGCAGTGGAATACTTAAAGATAGCGATAGAGAAGGGGAATGTTATGAAAACGTTTCACAGGAAGAAAGACAATGGGGTTTCCAGACGATATGATAGTAGATCATAATTTGGAAATGATGCACGAGAAAAAAAAGAAAGGCTCGCCCTACTCGTAGCACATAAACGTTGTTAAGGGCCGCTCAAAATGTACCCAAATCATATAACCTAGAATGACGAACGGAGAGAAAATAATAAAATAAGGCCAATACGAGAGGAGATGTGAATGTTCAAACATAAGAACGACACTTCAGGGTTGAAGAGGCCAAAACTTCACAACTTCATCGCCACGATCGATACTCGATGCTTTTCTCCGAAAACACCATCGGAATAGAATAACAAATGCGAGGCGCGAGTACAGAGCATGTATCGTTGGTGCGGGCTCATTAAAAATTATGTCCGGCAACACCCGAGCTCATCCCACTAGTATTCTCGTCGACCCCTGCAGCACCCGAGCACCACGTAGGCGAGACCCCTACCCCTACCGACATCTCCCCTCCCCAACAAGCCTCTTGAAAACCCGTCCTTAGAGGAGAACCTCCCCACCCTTATAACCATTCCCAGGGTTTCCTCACCCCTTCCCCAACCACCTAACCCCTAACTCCTTTCCGTCTGTCTCTCAAACTCACCCTCTCGCCAACCTTACAGCAGGTTTTATTCGCTTTTGCTTCGAGATCGCTCGCCAAGATTCATTCATTCTTCGAGAAAGAGAGAGAGAGGGAGAACGCCTTCCCAAATGCATTTCCGAGAACATACGCGGGCCGTAAACGCGAGGGGCCATTGGACAAGTAGCACTCACTAAAGTGAAAATTTAATCTTAACGATGCAATTTATTTTGATGACGTAAATGGGGTCATTGGGATATTTGTGAAGAAAATATTCCCGCGATCCAAATTTAATCTCCGTGAGTGTGAGCGAGGGGGATGTATCGAGCACGGAAATGGCAGTGCATGTAGAAAACAAAAACACCGCGTTCAAACACGCACTCTGATGGTATTCTAAACGTGCTTGAATGCACGAGGGCTTTGAAGGAAGAAATGGTCTACCTTTTTGCCTGAGGCTCGAATCGCGTTAACTTTGTTTACCTTGAGACTCGACGGACTCCCAATGACCTTATCTCCAGGATGTAATGGACCAATGACATTGTTACCAAACATTCCACGAATAAGACTCAAGTGGAGGGAAGAAGGCGACCGGGAAATCGCAAGGAAACGTCCAGCCTTTATTTTTTTCCCATCTGATGGCGACTCGAGCAATGACGCGGCTGGGAAAAACGACCGACTCCAATTGTCCGTCGGCCCCGAGGGCTGCCATCGTCCCTCCACCCCCTCTTCCCATGCCCACTCCCATTCCACCCACACTAATTTTCTTTCTTAAGCCTTCCTTAAGACGGCGGACTCGAGAGCGCTCCCCCGGCAACCAACCCTCCTCCCCTCGGCCGCCCTTTTGGGATCCAATGGACGGCGGCCGCATCCATCGTGCCACGGTGCATCACGGGAGAAGATGAGGGAAGGCAACGGGAAAGAAATAATGAAGTGTCTTCGGTGGGAGAAGGAGACGGCAGAGCATAAAGTAAAAAAAAACGCCCAGTTCCTAGAAAGGAGAGGATCTTCCTTCGCCCCCAACCCGGGACGGCTGTCGAGGGGGATAACTAGCGACTAGGAGGGATGGTTCGTGGCCCGAGTAATACTACCCCGACTAGTAATGGGGTGAACACCACCCCCATTGTTTCGACTCGGATCTCTTCCCCCCGAGAGGAAGCACGCCGGGGTGGCTCCCATGAATCACGGTGAGCGCCTGAATGCCGAGGGTGAGACGCCATATAAACAGGATTATAATGGCTTGAACGACACCGATCCCCTCGTCCCTCCCTCGCATGCCTGACACTCCCCTCCCACATCTGACCTCCTTCGGTCCTTACACCCCCATTGCACAATTATCACCGTTTTTGTCATCTATTGCACAGCCACAATCCAGCCTCCCAGTGGCTGGATTCACGCGGCTTCAACGATCTCCTGGCATTGATCAATTGGGTTGTCACGTGCGGCGCTGAACTGAAGACTGTACATCCTGCATTCGCGCGGAAATTCGTGCTTCTGGAAAGATCAAATGTGAATGGCGACGCGGCCGACTAACACTAATTGAATACGCTGAAATTAAAATGTTCCCACTCTTCACACGTAAATCCTTCTTACTTTTCAGTTCTGCATGACCTGTCTAGTCATAGTGGAGGTCTGTCTCATAAATGGTTGTGGTTCATTATTATTCCCTTATTTCGTATAGCAAATAATTAATTTATTAAGGTGTATTAACACTTGTTTTCAATTAAGTCTTCCACCAGCACGTTTACAAATTTGGATGCTATTTGAGGTTTGTTATTGAATATTTTTTCCCTTCCTCTCCCATATCCTCCCTCATCACTTTCCCCTGCCACCTGGTGTTTGCACCCCCTGCCACACACCTTCTTCGTGGATCGTAGGGGTATGTATGCGGATGTAAACTTCCACATTTAAGGATACGATAACGAGCCTCGGAGGAGAAATGCTACGGATTTATACTCTTGACTATTCGTAGGACACATTCTTGGAGAGAACTTTACTTCCCCATTTACCACGGTGGGGAAGTATGCCTTAATGTTTTCGGGGAATTTCAGTATTATCATCTCATTCCTGTCCCCTCGTGATCATTCCCCCGAACCCCTTCATTTTTTCCCGAGGATAAACTGAACACAATAGTCATCAATGTCATAATACCACTGAGCCGGCATTTACGTGAGTGGAAGAGAATGGACGGTAGGACACGCCACCCTGTGATTTGATATCGCGGATTGACATGAATTGTTTATTAGAGTGATAATAAATGACAATACGAATTTGAAATTATGAATTTTGGTGGTTATACTGTGATGGCGAATGGCGCGAGGGAAAGTGAGTATTTCAATGTGTCAGTTCAATCTTCCGTTTATAATATTTCGGACCAGAATGGCGTAAGACGACATTTTACAGGGGGCTCCTAGTAATTTCCCCAGTTCCGAAGTCAACCTCTGTCCGGGGGGTGGATGTGGTCTCGCTTCGTGTCTGGTGGGGGACCTTCGTGAAAATGAAAAACTGACCAAGTTTCAACCATAAAATTATCATTTCCAGGGAGCTTTTCCCACGCACGTGAAGTTCCCCTTAACTTCGGTACAGTTTCCCGATGCCCTTAAAAGGACACGTGCGCACCAAGGCCTTATTTACTGATTTTTAATGTGCTTTTCTCCGAAATGGCTTGGGGGGGGGGGCAATAAATCCACCGTCAGCTTATTAGGCTGGAAACTCCCCAAAGTGTCGTAACCGCTCGAATAACTCACGGTCGACATATCACGACACGCTAAGGTTCCTTCCACATTCCCATACACGGAAAGAGTCGAGAATTCCTCGGGGAACATATTATACTGCTACAAGTACACGCAGGTTGGTTGGGACGAAGTCCGAGAAAAGAGCAACCCATAGTTTTCCAGTTTCCGGGATATTCTTTCAAGGAAATCTATTTACAGTCAATAGCACTCGGATGCTGTGAAGGGTCATGAAATATTCCGATATCCATCGATGAATCAAATGGTCGATGCAAATGTTCACATCGGAAATATAGAGACAACGTACTGTATTCAACGGATGTACGAGATGTAAATGTACGTAGATTCTCTTTTACGAGTGGTGACCTAACACCTCCCGCCACACACCCTTGCGACGGTTTGTGAGGTACTTAGTAGATGCAGATGTAGATAGATGAAAGTAATGTGATTAACATATGAGTAAACACGCAATTGGTTGCCTATGAATTGGCAAACTGTATAAATAACTTGGTATTGCGGTTAAAAAAGAAATTCAACCTGGAATACGATATTTCAAGTTTAAATTCCTAAAAAATAAGTCTTAGAGCACGGTTCTTCGCGTTTGCCGGGTTAGAAGTTTATACATTCAGACTAGGGAAATCTTGTGAGGCAAATGGCTGGGAAGTTCGATTGTTGTCGAGAAAACCATAAATATAATCACCAATCCGACTGCTCGGGGGTGAAATGCGCTCCCATTTTGATTATAAGGGTTTCCCTTCCGCGGTTTGAATTTTTTTCGATTTGCGGAAATATCTGCATTTCTGATGACACGAGAGGCTCTTTTTTCCTGGACATACACGAAGATCCGTGGTTCCGGAAAACGAAAATTACTATCGACGTCCGTATTTCTTATTTGCCGGTGCTCTTAAAAAAATTCTGAATAGGCCCTTCATTTGAAAATTGGATGACTGCTCTTTTTCATTTTTTTTACTCGCGATAGGTTACTCATAACACTTGTTCCCTCGATCCGTGTGCAATTACCTCATCGGTGTCCTTTTATTTCTTGAATTGCTAAACAGTGGACGAATCTCATTTAAAATGTTAAATGGTATCCGAAGGACCCCTCGCTTCTTATGAAAACGGGGTTTCCAGGGAACGAAAGCAGCCTACTTCTCCGGATCGTGAATCTTTTACGTTCCTTGACCCCCAGCCGAAGCCGGGGAAACATTTTTCGCAACGAGTGGGCCGGCCGGAGGGAGGCACGGACTCCGGATCCTCCTAGCTTACGCCCGGAGGCGGGGCATCCGAGAAGGGTTTTTT
The DNA here is from genome assembly GCF_022747635.1 of Hetaerina americana. Lineage (NCBI taxonomy): Eukaryota > Metazoa > Arthropoda > Insecta > Odonata > Calopterygidae > Hetaerina > Hetaerina americana. The sequence goes on along the minus strand of NW_027286648.1, from coordinate 601,940 downwards.
TTTTAGTTGAAAGACCGTGTGTTTGTGACCAGACCCCGTGGGTTTCCCAGTAAAAGATTCTGCGGAGGTTCCAGGAGGAAGAATTAACAAGTTCCATGGAAACTCTCGCGGGGGGGGTTTTCGGGACGATGATCGAATTGACATCGGAGGAGTAATAAACGCTGCGAGCAGCGATTGTGAAAGATTCCATCCAGCATCCATTCGGGCGGGTTCAGAGAAGAGTTAATCCGGCCGTTCTCAACGCTCATGCTAACGTATTCTACCGGTGTCTTAGACTGAGCTAAGATTATGTCTACACCATGCTTATGCTCCTCAAATGGACGCAACCGGGGAACAATTCATATTGCTCAATGTTGAGAATTGTTGTCGATACGGAGAATTTTGTACATGCATGCTCCTGTTAGGAGAGATTGATAATCTCTACGGCATAGTAGACCTTGCTGGTATGTTCGACAATCTTTGCAAATTTTATATAAAAATATTTACATTCCATACCAAGGGGGTTTAACGTTTAATGTCGCACACGGCAACTAGTGTGCACCCTTCGACAAGTAAGCATGGATTGTGGAAAAATTTCCCGAAGAAAGATACGAATAACATTTCCTCGTGCATCACTTAAATCCGAGTACGTATATGGATGGATCCGGTTCATCCCGCGTTTTCATCAACGACTGAGATAAAAATGCTGTCGAAAAAATAATTCGGAGAAGTAAGAACAAATTACGACCCGAGGAAAATCCACTTCCATTTCAGCCTCGTGAATTTTAATGACACTCGAAGAAATTTTACTTGGAATTCGGAATATATAATCAGGGAGTTAATCATAGAGAAAAATCAAATGTCACCGTCTCCTGAGGAACGGATAAATCAATTCAGATATTATTATATTCATGTTAAACAAATTTAATTATTCGCTGAATTTTTTTTGGCGAATGTTTACGTTAAGTGGATATAGTTACCACTTAAACGTGATCCAAATTCGTTAAATGCGTCGCAGGAAATGGAAGTCGACGGTTTACAGAAAAAATGAATAGACTAGTGCCACCCGCCCCAATTCCACTCCACTAACTTCCCTATTTAAATTAACGTGGATTTCCACAGTTCGGAATGGTTTTCTTAAAACTTCATGTCTGAAAAAATTACACTCGCAATCTCTTAATCCAGAGATTGAAAGCGTTGTTTTTTCAATTTTCGTGTGTTCTAAACGATCTTCAGAGAGGACCAAGCTACCACAAATACGTGACGTTGGCAGGAGGTACAAAAGAACTCTTTCAGCGCTTATCAAACCCGTATGAAATCTGACACCTAAAATACGGCACTGGAAAGAAAAAAAAATCTTATCAAAATTTTCGCCGGAAATGCTTGTATCGGTCGACGAACTTCCGCAATTCACACTCTCAGGGGTCGGAACTGGAAAAAAAGTTCCACCGAGAGGAACCAGAGTGTGCCAACCTTTGTCTCAGGCTTCAGAGACTTCTAAATGTATTATCATTAATATAAATTCACAAATTCATTGGGTTTCTCACATTGACAGTCTTCTGAGGAGACTTAACTCTTCGTGTTTCCTAATTCTTACCATTCGTTTCATTGTTTCTTTAACTCTCTCCTCTCAATCTATTATGGCTTTTTTTCTCTCATTGTGTACCTAATATATTGTTTTGGGGTTCTTCCCTTTAAGCCGTTCCTGTGTCTAAACTGCAAAAGAAAATGTTACGTTTAACAGCTAGACATCTCAGGCATGATGCCAGGACCGTTCAATGTGGTGCCTCTTCCATGTATTAACGTTTTCAATGCAATTGTGTTTGCAAAAAGAATATCACAATATTTTCTGGCAATGCTGATGTACATCAGTCTCATATAGCACTCTTAAGGTCAAAAACTTGCGTATTTCTTATGTACACACTAGCTGTTCTTAACTAAGGCCCTGTAGCATGGGTCTTATTTCGTATAAAAATCTGCCAGCTGTATTTAAAACCTCAATGTGCCTTACACCATTTAAGTGTACGGTAAGCTGAAATTCCTCTGGCTGAAAAGCATACTCTATACCCCAAAGGAATACCTCTCTTCGTGTTAATGTTGATCATTTCGATATGACGTGTCCCGTATCAAACGAGCGATATTTTTTTGTACTCTCTGGATCCATGGACAAATAAATCATTATTATTTCAAAAAACAGAAAATAATTTAGAGAAGAACAACAATTTGAATAAAGCCAGTTTCCTGTCGGTTGTGACCGAGAGAATTTTCTTAGCTAAGGACAAAGCATCCTCGAGGCGATTAATAGGTCAACGCTCGGCATGATATCAATCGCAAGCAATGACTGGGGTTAAACCGTCGGCTGTCAGAGCGTATACAATGGTCATGCGTGAAATTAGTCAATGATATCCAGGATCCGACACTCAACTGTTAAGCGATTGTCAGGACCAGTTTCTTATTCTAATATTTTAAAAGCACTGACATTTAAAGCACTCACACAACTTCACTATACATAATCTAATATATAAAAACCAGTTGTGATAGACTTAAATTTAAGTTCTCACATCAGCTAACCCCACCGACGAAACGGAATTGAGAAAATTACCGCGTTAGTCAGGAGAGAAATTTTGCAAAATGAATTTCTACGGTTTATAAGTTTACTTTTTTTGGGGAAAAAAAAATATTTTTCCAAATACGGCTTCAAATTTTCACTGCAACTTACGTTGATAATTTTAAGAGATAATAATTCGTCTTCCCTGTGCCCAAATATTTCCAACTGAACGAAAACTTTCGTTGGTCATATGTCCACGTAACCTTTTGGGCACCCTTTAGGGTATGCAAACAATGTAAAGAAAACTTCTCCACTATAGACAAGGAGCCAGCAAAAATATTGAGTCGGGAATAGAGAACGTCAACTTTTGGAGGAATGAGACGTTTTGGGAAATGTCCGAGTTCAATGTATTTTTTGCACTCATCATCTTTGTTGGCTTAATTATTCGCCTTAAAACCTATTGTGCACGAAGAACTGCTCATTTAATATTTGCATTCGAGACTTTCTTGTGTTCTGGGACAGAGAACAGCCTTTAAAATCAGACAGCGTAACATATCGCAAGGGCTCTTTTTTGTTGACCTGGCCGCATTAAATGGATATTTAACAACAATCTCCTCGAGAGAGAGAGAGAGAGTAGTCGTCGGTATTCGCTCTTCCCTTTCGCCACTCATTATTTATGGCTTGCGGATGTTGCTCCGTGTGCACCCGGTCGGAAAATCGAGAGTATGGAGAAGAAGAAGCAAGCCTGGAGGGCTCGGCACGCGCCCTCACGCGTGAAAGGGGTCGCGCACCCCTTCTTACGCGCCCCCCCCCCATTTTCTGCGAATTCGGTGGGGCACCTTCCTTCGACGAATAACGAGGCCCATTTCCCGGAGCGCCACTCTCTACATGGAACGCGGAAAATTGCAGCCACGGGGGTGTTGGGTGGATGGGGTGGAAATCGCGGTGGTGCGGAGTGTGGGGTTACAAATGAGGGAAATCAAGATACTTTTTCACACAAGTGGCGGGGGGAGGGGGGGGTAGGGGTTGGGAACGAGAGCGACACCCCCCCTTCCCTCGCTCAAGTCCTACACCTGCGCAATGTGCCGTAAACTGCCGCGAGGGCGTATGGTGGGTGATGCCGGGAAACTAATCATGAGAGAAGGAAATGTATCTGAAGAGGGGGGGGACACGTGTTACGATATTTAAGAGTTTCCCTGTTGGGGTCGCCAGGGGGGGGGGGGAGGGAGTAATAAAGCCTTGAACGGGTACCCTTTCCGTGGTCACCCGTCGTTTCTGACCCGTTTCAACTGAGTTCCTGGACTATTTTCTCAACTTCGCGCAAGTGAAAACAAAGGAGGAAACTTTTTGCAAAGGGCTAGGCGCGATATCATTTCAGTCATTGAGTCACCTTGAACGCCAAACCCAAGATATTGCAATAATTGTGATTGACTCTTTTTGTTCCTCCCAGTGGCAAGTTTGTCATGAATCATACGGCTTGTCTCCTCATTTTGTTCAGCTATTGAATAGATGTTTTTTTGGAAAGGGTTGCCAAAAATTCGCAGAATATTCTACATAAGGTTTGACAAAAAATAACATTTCGCTTTTGCGTGTTTGTGTATTGTCCCTTCCCTCCATTTAGCAATCGTCAATTTCTACTCGTCTGAGGTGACGGGCGCAACGATATACAAATATATATATATATATATATATATATATATATATATATATATATATATATATATATATATATATAAAATAGGACACAAAATAAAATACATACCACGTAAAAGGAAACTCAAATTGTAGATTGAGTGAGTGTACGTGTTATCTACTTTAGTTTTGGTTCTTTTGTGCCGTCCAAATGTTATATTGCTCCCGTGAGTGTTTCCACATCATCTATATATGTATATATATATACTACCTTGATCAAAAAGTTCCCGGAATAACCACCGTGTGGCGCTCCCATCGTTCCGATTTGAGTTCTGTTTTTTTTGTTAAATTGGTACATCTGTTGTTGATATTCCCTTTAAATCTTAGTGTCATAACTTGACATTTGCAAAAGTTACGTAGCCAAGAGTACATCTATCTCTGTGTGTGTTGGCGATTTTTTACAATTTCAGAAATGGATTTAAATTTGCAACAACGAACTTGTATTAAATTTTGCGTAAAAAACGGATTTAGTGGCGCACGGACGTTGGAAATGTTGGAAAAGTGTTTCGGCAACGATTCTCTAAAAAAAACGGTCGTTTACCAGTGGCACGAGCGGTTCAGAAGTGGTCGTGAGTCAATCGAAGATGATGAACGCAGTGGCAGACCATCGACATCGAAAGTCGGTGAAAAAATTGATAAAGTAAAAGAAATGTTGGTCAATAACCGCAAATTAACCATCAGAGAAATAGCGGAGGACTTGAACATTGCCTATGGATCCGCCCAAGACATTGTGGTTAATGATTTGGGTTTCCGTCGTGTAGCAGCAAAGTTGGTGCCGAAAGACCTCAATTTCATGCAAAAAAGAGACCGTGTTGACGTCGCAAAAGACATGATTTGCGAGGCTGAATCCGATCCCACATTCATCAAAAGGATCATTACTGGAGACGAGACGTGGGTTTATGAGTACGACACGCAATCCAGACATCAGGCAAGTGAATGGCGTTCACCAAATGAGCCGAGACCAAAAAAACCACGTCGTTTTCAGTCAAAAAAGAAGGCAATGCTGACGGTTTTCATGGATTACAACGGTGTAGTGCATCATGAATTTTTGCCAGAAGGCCAGACAGTAAACAAAGAGTATTATTTGGGCGTTATGAGACGTTTGCGTGAAGCAATTCCAGACCAGAAAGAGACCAGAAATGTGGGCAGAAAACTCGTGGATTTTGCACCATGATAACGCACCGTCGCACAGTGCTATCATTATTCGTAATTTTTTGACGAAAAATGCAACAAATACCATCCAACAGCCACCGAATTCACCTGATTTGGCTCCCTGTGACTTCTTTCTGTTCAATCGAGTTAAAAAACCATTACGGGGAACGCGTTTTAGCAGCCGAGAGGAAGTAATGGAAAAATCGCAGGAAGCACTGATGGACATACCGAAAACCGAATATAAAAAACGTTTCGAGGATTGGATCAAGCGCTGGCATAAGTGTGTTGCAGTCGATGGGGATTACTTTGAAGGGGACAATATAGATTTAGATGAATAAACTTGTATTTTTAATTTTCTGAATAAATTCCGGGAAATTTTTGATCAAGGTAGTATATATATGTATATATATATATATATATATATATATATGTATATATATATATATATATATATATATATATATATATATATATATATATATATATATATATATATATATATATATATATATATATATATATATATATATATTAGAGAGTGCCCGATAGTGCCACCAACTGTTAATTAAATCTTCACGGCATTTCGACACCAACTATTATACCTACATGTTACTCTTACCCTAAAATATTACATAAATAGAAACGGTCGGGAACCATAAATAGCCTTCCGTGATTCTCAAAATGACTGCCGTCACATATTCTTAAATGTTTCAATTACGCAAATAGTCCTTATAGTTCGGTGGTTTGAAGGGTTACGTGTCGATCGATATCTCCCACAAGGAAGCACGGGAGGTATCAAACGAGTGTCATTGGGGCACTGCCCCGGCCTATTTCTGGCACTCGGGGAGGGGTCGTCGGAACTCTCGGGCGACTTGAGTGCAGAAGGAACGAGGATTGGGTCAGCGCGGAAGGAGGGGACTCGTGTGTACCAAGGGACAATCTCCGGAAGCAATATAATGGAGGAATCTTCTCTTCCGTTTATGATACGGGCGACCACGAACATCGTCCACGTTGATCCCCATACCCTCTCATATCTCAAAAAGTCCACCTCAGACGAAATAAGACGGCGAAATAAATGGATGAGTCACACGAATGGAAGGCGAGGAAACTCCAGGGTCACGGAATTTTCAAAAGAGCTTTTATTTTTTTCGATGGATATCGACGTCATAGCTTCACTGACAAGGGACGATACCAAAGAGTGAAATTACCACCAATGGATATAACGATGAGTTAATCCCGAGGGAATTCTCTATGGACTCTAGAGATGATCCAACTCGTGATGGATAGATAACACCTCGTGAAAGAGCGGCACGCCTTAGCGTAATTTAAATCAAATAGGACAAGGAGGTTTACAGCTTTAAGATGATTCACTTTCATCTTCCAATTCGGTCATCATCTTTCGTATCAGTAGGCTTCGCATTTCAATGCAACAATTTCAGAGTGTAAAAACCATTCGCCTGGACCGGGAATGATTTTTACACTCTGAAATTGTTACATTGAAATGCATATTAGCGGATGACTCCGTCAAAAAGTTACTATTGCGGCATCTTCCGCAGTTTCTTGGAGGTTTCGCATTCTTTACGCTCACACCCTTCATCAGAGAATATACTGTTACTTGTGGGGGGGGGGGGGGGGTTCAAAAAGAAAAATTGCCAATGCCCTTAATCTTAATCACTCTATTATATAATACTTCCAGAGGACATGTTTGTACGTTTCCATCATTTAAAGGAAAATACAGTCCAAAACAGACTAATAAGTCACAATGAAATATTTACTACTGAAGTATACGCACAACGCATCCGAGAGTCAGCGTGAAACTTTTTCGTTCGCTACTTTTTCGTAACGAGTCCAAAACGTGACAGGAGTTTGCTTCTCCCTATCTGGGTGAGTAACGCTCTGCATATAACGTGCATCCCGAACAGCAATTCCAATGACAAAAGCAAACGGAGTTTTCTCCTGCAATGCTGCATCGCTCCAGTGAACAGCTCGTTGCCAAGACGTACGACAAGAGGCTTATAACCATTGCCTAACACCCGCGGTTGTCAAAGATAGAGAAGTGGCACAGAGGCTCGATGAATGAGAATAGCGCGCACGGGTCCACGTGTAGCGTACACAGACCCGCGGGGAGGGGGGGAGGGGTTTGAGGAGAGGGAGGGTGGATTATTGGGGATAAAATCGGCCGTTCGCGCAACGCGAGTCCCCGGGCGAATGAATGGCTGGTAAATAGAAGATACGCACTCGTGGGGTGGGGATAAGAAATCTTCAGAGGCGAAGCGGCAGAGGGGACAAGAAGCGAAGTAATTCGAGAATAAGCTGATGATGACGCAGCGGCGATATGCTAATTCAACCTTTGGGGCTTTAAACCGAAATGGATCGCCCTTGACCCCTTCGGAGTGGGGGAAATGGGGGGAGGGGGGGTGACCCTTCGTTATAATTGAGGCACTCCTCCCGGCTCGCACCCCGCACCACTTGGTCCCGGGCTCGATTTTATGTGCGACAGCGTAATGAACCGAGAGTCAGAGGATTCCGGCGGATTATTCGGCGCCTTTTCACCACCGACCGGAAGCTGAGTTAAAGGGACGGGGTGCACCACCAGAGAGGTAGGAGGACCCTCCTGAGAGGGGTGGTAAGGATAAAAAAATAAAAAAAACAGACGGAAAAAAATAGTTCCCGGTTGCTCAACGGCTTCGGAATATTTACTCCAGTAGTCATGGCAATTATCCGCACGTATGCATATTTGCCCTGCCCCTACCTGCCCGACCCTCGTTCAAAACCAGCCGAACGATACTGGGGGGGGGGGTTAATTCCTCGCTGCCGAAAAGGGGGTAGGGATAGGGAAAGGCGGTAGTGCTCTCAAGCAACGCGCCCTTTGAAGAAACCCTGTTTCCCTCGGCAGGGGGGCGTGCGGCGTGTTTTGTGTGTGTGCGACTGACCGCGCGTCTACGCAAAGTAACCACGGAGGCATTTGCGGGTCGAGATCGGGGCGGGGGGAGTGACAAATGCAGCGCGACGCAAGCGATCAACACGCAGGCGCTCTTTCCCTGCCCGCCTGAAAGGAACTCTTGGGCGAACGATTACGCAATCGCATATATTTCCCTCTCCTCTTTAGATAACACACGCGCACACGGTCGCCCATGATTTCGCGTCATGTCTTTCCTGCCGTATTTTTCCTCAACTTCTACCCAGGATGTTTTAAAGAGTACATTCCGTCTTTCCATAAGAACGATATCGTTGGAATGTCTATTGGCTGTAAACCCAACTTCTCCGGGAAGAGCAGGGTTGACAATACCTACTCTTCCTTCTGAAGGACGTCAGCCACCCTAAATTCGAAAGATACAAGTAGTTCTTCATTTCTTTTCCGTACTTAGAGCGATTATGCATGAACTTTCCTCGATAAGGTCGTAAGGTTTTCTTACAACACATATGGACGTATATTATCACGGGTGTGACAGCGTATCACAAACACATGCAAATGACACATTTTTTTCTTCTAGCATACTTGGGAATCACAACCACCTTCTTTAACCTATGGGTTGTCTATATTTAAAAAAATATGACGATGGCTAAAAAAATATAAATTACTTACAATCCAAGAACATCATCTCAGATTAAAATTAGTGCGCCAGTTTACTCTTGACAAACACCAGACTAACCACGATTCGACGACGTCTCCCCACACGATCCTTAAAATGATTAAATGACCGACTGTGGTGGGCATCGCTCATCGGTATTATAGCGGAGCAGAACAGAAATCAGTGGGATAAGTTGGGGGAGAGAGAACCGAACCGAAAACCCGTCCCTTTGGGGATGAATGCATTGTCCCGATGGAATTGTCCGAAGGGTGGGGAGGAAGGGAGCGATACCGCTCTGGCACCGGGGTTGCGGCGGTGTTTCGTCACTCGGGCTTGCGTCGGATAGAAAGGGGAGGGAAAAGGGAGTGCGATGGGATCACATGAAGACCGGTCCCTTTCCCTTGGATCTATCTACCTGGGGAGTGAGGGATAAGGGATGATGTTGCTCGCTCAGCCTTCTTCCCCTTCGAGGAGATTCCGCCAGTTCCGCAGAGAGCGGAACCGCATCTTCACGCCTCCACGACGGGACGAGTAAGAGAGATCTCCCACTCCCTTTGAAATTCTCGGAAGGAAATGACGAAGTGAGTGGTGTGATTTAGAAAAGATTTCCTACTCGTTTTATGCCTTTACACCACCACTTTCCGCCAGCCCCTCGCACCATTCCAAGGCAAAATATAAATGAAATAGGATGTTATTAAAGCAGGAATGGAGAACCTTTTGTTTCCATGGGAAGGCGTATACGTACAAGTTCAGGCCGGACCAAATACAGTCGTAATCAGTTTTCTTGTGTACCCCAAAAAAAACATCCATCTTGTAGAAATCCTAGGGCGTCTCATTCAACGCTTGGCGGGCCGGAGAGAAACCCATCACGGTCCGAAGTAGCCGACCACTGTGTTAAAGGCTTTAATATGAATGAACTTTTGATGAGCCATGAATAAATAAAAAGGCCTCTCTCTCTTTCCTCTTCTTTCCTCTACCCAAACAACGCGGTCCAATAAATTTCTTTCACAGTCTCCACGAATATTAATCGTCAAATCATTTATTCGAAATTGCGGCTTCCGAATTTATCTACTTAACAACTTAACACTCTCATTTCCCGAGGAATCGTTCGGAAAAGGTTCATCCCTGAATCCATTCTCTAATATGTAAAGTTCACGATCAATACATTAATGCTAGGTCATTGACTCCGTCACGGTTTTTCGTTACTTTTTTATTAACATATATGTATCTGTTTTTGTAATATAAACCACTTCGGGAGTTCTGCGAGTTTTTATTTCGAATATTTGTTTTGAGTGAACCGAAGAAACAACGTGGGGAGGGAGGGAACAGTTTTTAGGGAAGGGAGCGGCGATCCCCCATTCAAACCCCCGTCAACATGCGTGGAATTAATCACGCCCGAGTGGAGAGGCCGCTCGCTCCTCCCTCTCCTTCGCTGCCGGGGCAAACCGAGCAAGGGAGAGGGAGGAGGAAGAGATGAGAGGCGAATTTATCCATCCCGCTGTGCCAACTGTGTCAATCCGCTACGTCCGTCTCTTTCACTCCTACTTTTCTTGACGACTTTTTTCTTCCCGCTCGGTTGATGATGGTGGTGGTGCCGCCGTGTTGGGACGTCATCGTACGAGGAGAGGACCACGCACACTCGCATGCAATCTTAAACAGTGCCACATCATCCACCCGCTTGAAGGTGGGGGGGAGGGAAGGGGGGCAGATAGAAATACCCTAACCCCTTACTCCACCGGACAGACCCTAGACCCTCTCCCTTTCATACATACCGTATGCCTGCGTTTTCTTTAAAGGACATCTGCATCTCTGGGCTGACTCGTAGACACTTAAACCGTTCATTAGGTTCATATGCATACTTGTTGAGTTCATTTCTCTTCTCGCCACGCTTGCATTTCTGATATTGTGAGCCCTAAGTTACACATGTGTTATTTCTATATTTTTTAGATCGCACTCCTGTCCTAAGCGTTATACTCTTTTATTTTCTATTTCTGTTTTTTTTTCAAATGAAAATCCCCACATAGGAATGAAGAAAAAATAAAATAAAATTATTAGAACTCTTAGATGGTCAATTACATTCTGAACGAATTAACTAATTTTTAGTGCTCCATAAATGTTTTTTTTCATTAGCAACTACAATCTTTACATCTGTGTTGATAATTATAATATTTTTTTATTTGGTGACGCCGTCCCAGGAGCCAAAAATAAAATGCTTCGCGCACCATCAACTATCAACCCCCCTCCCTCCCTCCATCTCGAATGCTGTCGGCGTTTCCGCTGGACGGAGTACCACCAGCTCGACCCGTGGAGACGTCACTCTTCGCGCCATATAAGTTCCTTATTATTTCCTTTCTCCCTCTCTCCTCCCTCCCGCGGCCGTGAATAATGGCCGTGTGCTCCGGGGCGGATGGGAGAGGGGTGGGGCAGAGAGGAAGGGGAGTGGGGGACACCCGACCGCGGTTTATGGGGAGTTGATTCACATAACGAAAAACGAGTTCTCTCTCTCTCTCTCTTTCTATATCTCTCCCTTCCCCTCCCTCCCACCTCCAACGCCGCCGCCCTCCCCTTTCCTTCAGCACTCTCCCTTTACACATCCTCCGCGGCGGAGTGAAAAAGAAAAGAATCAAAGCTGTCACGGACGATCTCCTCCGATGCATCCTCCATGGACAGAAAAAAGCCTCCCCCTTCCCTCGCCAGGGGGAGGAGGGAGGGACAGTGGCGCCGGGGATTTCACTCCGCGCGTGATTAACAACTTCACACGGAAGCCGTTCAAGTCAGAGGGGGGCGCTTCAACTTCCTACCCCCACCCCCCCCCCCTCCCTCGCGTCATCCCAACTTCGCATGAATCAAGTAGTCTCACCCTCCACCCCTTCCCCCCATCCTCCAAACGAATATGTTCCACGGCTGTATCCGTTTTTCCTACCCCAACCGTTCCTGCGAGTCAGCATTGTACCTTTTTAACTGTTGAAGCGGAAAAATAAGCCACCCGGCTTGTAATCATCATACTCACGCCCCGAAACGTGGGAAGACGGCAGGCAGCGGCACCGCATCAATCCCAAATGCGTTCGAAGAGCTTTTCTTTCCGGGCACAACCCACAGTGCGGGGATATAAATCGCCATTCGATTGTGGTGGTCTGCGGACGAAGCACCAGGGTGTTGACGCCACCACGCCCATAACGGGACCAGAAACTACAAATTTTGGATATCACAAACGCAGGAGTTATCAATCAGACGCAGGTAGGATATATATTTATCCTAAATGGTACCCTGAAAGACACTGGTAGGTTGCGTGATGAATCTACCCTGGGACATCGCCTGTTCCAAAACACATTAATTATAGGGTATAAAATACAAGTTATACAATTCAGACGATTGTGGTACGATATGAGATTGCAAACAGTTTTTCACGTGCGCTGCAGTGGGAGTCAATGCTATAAATTAGTACTATGGCCATGCGAGACGTCAAGAAGGAAGATTGGGACGTTTCAGAGGGTTGACAGGGGAAAGAACAAAACCACCTCTCCACTCCCGGATCCCTTTTATTAGCCCCTCCTTGGGCAAGCAAAGCCGAAAGCACGAGGGGCAGGAGGACGAAGAGCGGTTTAAATATGCAAAAAGGAGGCAAATGAAGGAAGGCGGCGTGGGATTTTCTTCTTTCCGTGGCGAGGACAAGCGGAGAGGCTTCCCCGGACTTCTCTCCGGCGACGGACGGGAGGAGCGGCGGGATAGGAAACAAAAAGAAAATAAAATGCCGGAGGATAAAAATTACGGTTAGGAATAAATCTTTTCTCGCTCCATACACAATGCCTTTCGGAGAAGGAGGGCGAAGTAATAGGAACACTTCCAAAGCGACTGACGGAATGGTAGGGGGCGCACGCGATAAGGGTGCGAGTGGAGAGGCGGGAAAGGGTATTCTCGGTGGGAAAGGGTGGCCACCTTCCCCTCCTGCTGTCTCTTTTTTTTATTGATTCCGCTCAAATAATTACCCGAGGATTATGATTCCCCACCGCTTTTAGAGAGAGGGGCCCGGCAGACTTCTTCCACCCTCCACCCCTCGGGTCTCACCCCCGGGGGGGTGAATCACGAGATACAATAACACCCCCCTCCCCCTTCCCCACCACCCAAACCTCCCTCCCAACAACCCGAGGATCGTCCCCCATTGTTGTCCGCCTCATCCTCCTTCCGGGAACCTAAGTACTCGAAGGTTAATGGAATGAAGACGCAATGAAGAAAAAAAAAGGAAGAAGGGATCGCTTCACGCGAAGTCTGCATGACACGGAATTAACAAGTCTCGCCGAGAAAAGTTTCGAGAGATTATGCACGCGACGGATCAATGGCCGCCACTTGGGCGAGGGAGGGCCCATCCCGCTCGCTCTGCCCCGAAGTCCGCCTCGCTTCTACGGTCACCGCGGCGGTGGCGAATTACTTCGTCCCGAGCGGGGAGGGGATAAATTAAATCGAGAAAAAAAATTAGAGCTGAGAAAGGCGATCGATATTTCGTTCCAAAAAAACCAGATCCCTCCCTGTACCACTGAGATCACACCGCAATGCCAATTACGTAAATTAGACAAGTTCATATACAAGAGCAAAACAACGCTCCATTAAATTGTTCAGAACGTTGGCCAGAAATATCATGAATAAGCAACAAAAGGATATACCTGTATGAAATCGAACACATCTGGAAGGTTCTGCCATAACACGATAAAATAACTGTGCATTAAAACGCACTCAACACATTTTCTTAGCATGAAGGTCTCTTTAAGAGAGGGAAAATATTTTCCTTTCCTTTTTTTATGGAATTCAGAAATAATGCAACGTCGTCTTTAGACCGAGAAAACGCATTAAAGCAACGAGGAAAATTCCTTTCTTACATCCGTAGAAATTAATATCAACCGGAAAAAATAAAAATAAACGGCAAATTCTTAAGAAATATTTATAATTATTAGAGGAAAATTCAATGGCTTAACGGTTCTACCTGCCACGGTGCCTGCCGCTTCTACGAAGGCAGGGAATTCGCTGAATAGAAATACAACATGATTTAAATTTCTGGACGAACAGCGAGGATTTGGTCTGCTACGCGCATACTGCAAACAGTATCACAAGCTAATTTACAGAACTATTTACAGAATTAAGTGTAACTGAACTACATGTCAACTCATCCTCTGATAAGGACAGTTTCAAATCAAGTTCATCACACAATCGTTGTAATCCACCCCCAGAAAACAATTTTTAATAAAAAAAATTATGGCGACCCCAGTGGGGTAGAGCAATCATTTTTCTGAATGCCTTAGAGCATCACATCTTCCAGCTGGCAGATATCTTTTTTTTGAGGAATCCCAAGGATATCGTATTCCATGAAGTAACTATTTTCAACGAGGAGTCCTCCAGTCATCACCATAGCGACCGACGTTCCCAGGGTCCCCTTGGCCCTCGTGGCAACGCGAAGGATCGAGCGGGCATCGCCTGTTACGCCGGAGACAATTGACTCTATGCAAGCTCTAGCGTTGGGTAATTGGTTTTGCTTCGATTACAAGGAGCTCAACCGCCGATATAAAAAATGTTTTCCCCACTCTCTCCCTCTCTCTATTACGGCTCGCAGCTGGATCGGTGACGGAAGGGTAGAAGTGTGGTGGGGGGGAGGGGAGGGGGACGTGAGGTGGAGAGCATTCCCTCTCCTTAGCGTTTCTTTCGCAACAACTACACAATCCGCTGCTCCTGTTTATTTTTTACAATTCGATCGGACAATGGGAGTCGGTGTTACCAAACGCTTCCCTCCCTCTTTGCCACCCCTTCCCCCCCTCAACTCCCCGTCCGCCGATTCCCTTCATTATCTCCCCTCCCCCCACCCCCCACGTCCATCTTTCCCTTCTTTCATGCCTGCGCCTCCTCCTCCTCCCTTGAGATCGCCATTCCAGTGCGCTTTCCTTTCTTTTAAACCGCGATCAATGACATTTCACCGCCTCTCGCATTGTGCCTCCCTCGAACAATTAATCGCCTCTTCATCGCGTTTATTCGCAGTTATTCGATCACCTGGACAGACACGCAGTCATCTGCGACAGAGGTGTGAACGTATGAATATCCGCATGCACGTGCGTGCGTATTTTGAAGGTTATCCATTTAAAAGTACGTGAATATTTACCGCATACGTTCTGACGTTTGTATTTTACACTTTTTTTATTTCGAGCACACATTATTTGGTCAGCTATTTGCAAATTTATATAATTTGCAACACAGGTTGAAACAATGATCATAGTGAATGAAAACGTTCACTTTCGATTGTAACTAAAAGATAAGGCATTAATTTACAAATCGTGTACTTAAGTTTTCCATCTGGATAATTTGAAGTGCTGTCCATGTTCCAAACGTGGAGTCAAAAAACATTAAAATTTCAATCAATTTCTGAATTTCTCCGGGTGATTTCAGAGTAAGATGTCCATTCTGACCATATATGTATATATATATATATTTATATATATATATATATATATATATATATATATATATATATATATATATGCACTATGAACAGCGTTCATACCTGTACAGTGTTAAGACTCACCAACAACGATTCACTTCTTCTAGATAAGGGATAATGGTGATGAACGGATACTGCTGAAATGACACTTACCTGCGAAGAAAAAAAAAGTCAAATTAGAACTGGGCATTCATGACATGCAATATACCAATACACAAAACAAAACTCAAATAAATGTCTCATTCAAATAAATCAATGAATGACGTCTGGACTAGAACTTATATCAGTCTTATATTTTTGGCCACCACATTTATTAAGGGAAGAATAATATGAAACACGACCTTCGACGCACATAAAAATAGCAAACAACACTGGACATGAAATAAAATGGACACAGGAATGATTCCGTTGTTTCTCCCAAGCCTGAATGAGTGAAACATTTTCAACTTCTGAAATTAATTCATCAAGCTTCCCAACCCATTTCCTCGGCTTACCTTTGCTCATTCTACCTCAAAGTTTACAGTTGTCCTTTGGCACACGAGGTTTCGAGAATATCTTCTACGTAATCACTTTTATAGCATTCTTATTTTGCATTAAACTGCTTTTGAAAAGTTCATTAGAATTCCCATCCATTTCCTCAGTTGGTTCTAGATTTAAATCCATTTCCACGAAGTGTTGGTAAAAAAAAAATAGCAATTGACAAAGCCTCGCAGCAGACGTTACAAATTGGGAAAGATGCTGTGGCATTATTTTGGTCTTTATATCATATCATAAACGAAAAAATGAGAGGAAAAAGCTCCAGAGAGGTACAAGGCAGAGGAGATGCAATAAATAAAAAAACAGCTAAAATGGCATTTGAATTGGTAAAATATTCATCTACTCCGAATGACATAATATCACGAAGGGATTGGAACCGGCAGTAAGGAAAACGATAGGGGAGGGGGAACCAAAGAAAAGATGGCAGAGCGATATTGAAAAAAAAATAGCCAATAGAGGACTATGGCTGAAAATAAAATTGAAATGGGATGCAAAAATGGTTCATATGGGATGCGAAAAGTGTAAAATTGCAAAATGCAAATATTCATTGATAAAATTTTTTTCCGCAAAACTGAATCACTTCTCCCGCTCTCCTTCGTGCCTTCCATCACTCCCTTGAAACTTGAGTCACGTCTCCTTCCTTTGTTATGCACAAGTTACACGCCTCTTCCTCTTCTTCTACATCCCCTCGAGTTATGAGCAAAAAGGAGGAGCGCTCTCCTTCACTGGGGTGGAGAAAGAGAGGAACGTGGGGGAGGTTAAAGGAAGAAAGGAAGGTACATGAGAATCCAAAACAAGCGCCGAAGTGGGGCGCCTGGCGAATGGGGATCCCTACAGTGCGCTCATGCTCTTGACCTATTTTGGGCATCGACGGAAATGCCTCAAAGGCCAAGAGAGAGAGATAGGGAGGCGGCGCGCGCAATGCATGCAACTACTGACGATGCAATCCACCAGTTCGCGGAAGACCGTACCGCAACACCTGGGCCACCTGCTTCCTGAGCGTACTCCCGGGGCGACTCCAGTTCGATTGTCGTCGTAAATTGCCCGCGCTTCGAATGTTGCTCGGGCGTGGGTCGTGCAATGCAGTCCCCACGACGCGGAAGGCCCCTTTCCGATCCATAAACGGCAGAGGTAGAGAGAGAGAAGACCCGAGAGGAGACGGTTGGAAATAGTCGTCGAGGACGAATTTCCGCGATCTATTTTCCATACCCCGAATGTGACTGAACATTGTTTGAGCAAAAGACACAGGGGTAGGTTCTAGTGGGAAAAATGTGAAGAAATCAGTACCCAGAACGCAGTGAATAATAATTATCACGAGCAGATGAACGAATCAAAGAGTGTCGAATAACTAGGTGATTCAAAAATTTTTCAAATGAATATTTCGAGCATACAAATCGAGATCATACATACACGGGAATCACAGAAAGTTTCCTCCCCATCCTGAAGGAATTCCAGTATCTCCAACTTATTTTATGTTTTGATTGGTTTGTCTCTATTTGAACATCCCTCATAAGGATACGCATTGCTATGGTTAATGTACAACACAACGGCAAATTCATTTCAGATGATTCAGATTTCCTTCAATCCAATTTCGTTATCCGCGGCCTGCAGTTCTCATGATAAATCACCGGCTGTGTGAGCAATCCAAGGTTCGAAAAAGACTCTTACTTCGTCCGATTGCGAGAGGGATCTGGATGTCTAAAATGGTACATTTCCATCCACAAATACGGTTCTAACGGAAAAGCATCCATTGTTGCCAAATTTCGAGTCTCGCTCGTGTCTGGCTCGATGCTCAGATGAGCGTTTTAGGATAGATGCGACAACAATGGACGCCATTCCGCTTTACACATATCGAAAAACGATTTCCATGATAGCCGACTAGAATGACACAAACATACAAATGGAATTCGAAGGCACTTAGTCTATCCAAGGAGGAGGAGGGAATTAAATGTTGTACGATTTCCATATGTTGCTCACTTCCTTCGAAGGCGTCAAAATGAAAACCCCACGGGGCGATCTTCAAAAGGAACCGAAACTCCCCCACGCAATATTTCAACACCTTCCGATGCAGCGCAGTGACGTGAGATCGCAGCACAGGGGCAGGAGCAGAGCCTCTTGCCCTCCACACACACCCCTTCCCTTCGACTCCATCCCTTTTTCTTCCCTTCCGCCGCTGATTTGGTTCACCCCGTCCCCAAGCCCGCACAGTTGACGACTTCTCCAAGGAGTTCGACGCGCACTCAAATCCATGCGTGCCACGTAATGTAATATACGACCGACCCGCGGCTGTCTCTTCCTTCTCCAGACCGTAGTGTGGAGGGAGCGAACATCCCCGTCGCCACCCCACTTCCAACCTTTCGGAAGCCCCGGGAGACCTTTCAGTTTTGACGAGGTCTTCCTCGCCTTACCCTCCCCAAATGAAACGGACGTCTTCACGCCCCGATGAAAGCGGAGAGCTAGCTCATTGCTCGACTCCCTCCACCCCCTAAACCATTGGTTCCAAGCCGAGCAAAAGTGCATCCCCCTAATAAACTGCACGCAGCGTAAAATGCGAACCTCCCCCTTCCCCGCCGCCCGTCCCGCCTGGGGATGCGGCTAATCCCGCACGGGGTTGCCAAGACCACGGACGACGGGGGGGGGAATAGAGAAATCCTCCCTGAAATCCCCCTTACCGCTTGTGGATGCCCTTCTCCTCCTCTTCCGAGGAGGGCTTTCCAACCGATTGGAGGGACGATCCGGGCTACGATATATGCACGGCGAAGCATTCTATTCGAGACGGGCAGAACTAACGAACCATTTACAGGTAAGAATGCATTTGGAGACAAAAATTAAAACACATAAGTAGCGGTCATTGCGGAACGAAAGGGTACGTATGCATGATTGGAGCAGCGGACATCTTTACGTCAAAAGCGGGAAATAAAAATTCGTCTCCAAATAAGACAAGATAGGAATGAACTGAAGCATTTGTCTTTTCCTAAAAAAAAAGCAAAGAGTATCCAGAAACGATTGTTCAAAAAGAACTTAAATGAATGTTTTTGCAGTCCATATCTCAGAATTACGACTAAGTAACTGAAGTTCCAGGTACGACTGATATTTCAGAGAAGGAATCTGGTTCCGTCGAGGAATTAAGGAGAATGTGCCAAACAGGAATTTGATAGAGTCATTAGATTCAAACATTTCCCAAATTGAGTGTGAGAATTGCATTCATCATATATAGTATTTTCTACGGTGATTGTGATCGCGGAAATAATTATCATTTTCCATCTAACATGGCACTCCAATGTATGAATAAATATTAGATTGGTGCAAATCATTTATAAACGGAGGAATGCAATATTCCGAGTGCAGATATGCAACGGTAGATGCGCAAGGTGAAGATATAAGCCAAACGCAATGCAATAGTATCTTCTGGAGTGAGTCCAGCAAGTTGTATCCTCCTCACACGATCGACTATATCGTTCACAGGACAATTAAATGGACGTCAAGTAAACATTAATGTCGAAAATTCGATTGGGACGATATTAACGATACGAAAACTTTCACATCGTTGCTTGAGACACCACATAAATATCACCATTTCAATCTATTTATTTGCAATGAAGATAAATGCTGGAAAGATAATATCTGGCTGCCCACCGTCCTCCAGGATGAAATAAAGCAAAATCCCGCGTGAAAGTCAATTTCAAGAAAAGGAAGGTATTAAAAAGATACCTGACAGTACAAAAATTAATTGAAGTTCATTAAAGGGAACTAGGCCAACTACACAAAAAAACAACACATACCCCCCCCCACCCCCACACACACGCGCGCACACAATATACATAACGGTAAAACGCGGAAGGTATTACGAACAGTCTGGTTCCGATACTCCGATTTTATTTATTAACCTCCGTGCGCTGGATGCAATTAGGCGAAACTAGAGCTGGAATTAAATTCGGCCGAACACTCACTCCCCGCAATTACTTTTCGTTTCAGCCGAGCGAGCAGGACGCACGGCTCCCGAGCACCGGCTATCCAATTTCGAAAATCCGCCAGGAAACGGATGAATTTTTCGAGAGAAGAGAGGGAAAGACAAAGGGGGGAGGGAAGGAGGGAAAAATGAATTCCCTCAACTGAGAGTGAGAGAGAGAGAGAGAGCATTCGGAATCACGAGCAGTAGCTATGGCAACAATGTGTCTCCTTCGCCCCGTTGTCAACCGTCTCCTCCACTCCGCCTCATCCTGCCTTGCGCCCAACCATCCACCATTGTGCATCGCGTCCGTAAATTTCACTCCCCGGGACACCCCGGCCCGCACGGAACCTTCCGAAAAATCTCTCCGACGTCCCCTCCCCCGAGTGTTATTTCCCCCCCCCCAACCCCCACAAACCGCCCCCTCTTCCGACAATCCCAGACGCACACACCTTAAGTTTTACGATCCGTCCACGAATGAGGAGAGTGCATCATCTTTTGGTGGGGAGACCCGAAAACCCCCGGCGTTTCATTCCCCACGACTGACTGCCATCCCTCCCCCCCCCCACGCAATGACGTTTGGGGGGGGGCCGCAGTACCCTGCCACGCGCTTTACAGGGGTGGTGGGAAAGTGCTCCTAACCACCCTTCCCTCTATCTGGTCCCCACGCGGAGATACAAACCGCTTTCTCCCCGACCCACCTTCGAGTCGGTGGGCTGCTTGCCCGAGCGAGGCCTGCCCCCCCCCCCCCAAGCCTGGGAGACGACTTGCTCGGAGCGCATTTTCGTTGTTATTTGATCGAAGGGCTTAGATACAAGAAAATGGCCACGGCCAAAAGCTTAAAGTTTGAAGAATGCGGCGGTTATTCATCAACAAACACTATCAGTTTTCAATTTTTGATCATTAAAAAAAACACTTTTCATAATATCGCTAATAACATTAGCCACTCGCGATGGAATCATAACCGTGATTAAATAACCCAAAGGTTGGTTTGAGCGAGGAAAGGATAACATATCAATATGCACATATCATGATGTTAAATTATTACACAATACATAGTTACTCACGGCTATCCCGCACGGACCCCTTTAGTTAACTTATAAAAACTATATTTTTGACACAATTTTACATGGACTGAATGGGGATGGAAAGTATAAGGAACTGAATAAGTAAATCGTTAAGTACTACGAGGTGAATGAAGGGGATTTTCGCTAAGGACCCATGGCTTTGTTTAATAGCTTTTAGAGATTGTTCAAATCGCACTCCCGGAAGCGCATGCCGGAATAGATGAACCAGTACACGTGTTGGGAGAACTATTCTCTCGATTTTAAGAACTCGGGAGACCCAAACTTCCAATAATATAATCCACCAACAGTGATCAACCCGAAGGCTGGTTTTGATAAGCGAGGATAAAGCTCCCCAAATGCTATTCCTTATGGTGCCCACAGATACACAACATGTCCTAAGGTTGGATAGTTCGTTTCCCTGCGTCTCCAATACGCTTCCCACGAAGTACTTCTGACTAAAATATTGCACCTCAGGTTTAGATGGTGTTATTCCAGTGAAATTGCTTGGGATTGGCCGAACGTGGGATCTTGATTATTCCCTCATTGTTATAACTAAAGGCATTGTTGTCCAACGAGTGTCCAGCATTTTTTACACAACTCTTAGCCTCGCTTCCTCGCTCGTGAAAGGGAATAGTGCCCCTGCGGGTGACATTGAGTCCTGTAATTGCATCTGTGGAGCGGAAGAATTACAAAATAAACTCAACATGATCAGAAAAAATGACACGGTTCATACTTGCTATGCGCTCAATGCCTTGGGCGAATTTCATGTTCAATAATCATGCGACTCAAATATTTGAGTTTCCTTCTCAGACATTTGAAACTTTCCAGCTTTCGACATTTTTAGGGAGGTTGGATAGATATTTTTTCATTCCATTATTGTTGAAAATAATTTTCATAAACCTATATTAGGAGTTAATAAAAATTGATTTAAATATTTTGTTTTGTTTTGATCAATTTATTATCCTTCTCAGTGTTTATTGACATATTTGGATAGTCAAAATCTGTATTTCGTCAACAATTGGTATTCTCAACTTCACCTCACCAGATCACTTGGCAAATGGGTGTCTTATCCCAACAGAATGATCGTGATGTTTAGTGCGAATCTATGAGGACGAAATCCTATCCTCAATTTAACCAAATGTAGCCGCGGATTAGCAAAACCAAACAAAATTAAAAAATAATTATACTTAAAAAATTGAAGATTTTTATTACTGTTGCTCCCTGATGAAGTATAAAGGTATGCTTTTAAAAAAATTTCCCAAGGTCGTTCTCTCGCACTCATATAAACCATCCACAAACACCAAACCGGAACGCAAGAGCTATGAATTGGTTTATATCCATCACTTCAATCTAAACACTACCTCGCAAGCCTCCTCGAGGGTGAGTGGAATGAATGCGTATCGTGCGAAGGGAGCACGATAACTTGAGTCTATCTCTGACGGAGTTTTTCACTTATTTTATCTTAATGGTCGAATCTACCGATATTATTAGGGGCCATATTAATTACCTCCGCGTCGAATGAGAACTAAGGTTCTCTGTTCCCTAAATTTGTGGCTTTTGCATACGGTTTTTTCTCTTAATTACGGGTGGTGCCCTAATACCCCCCGCCACCCGCCCTTGCGGTGGCTTGCGGGGTATTAAGTAGATGTACATTTACCCTCCCAAAGCAGTTCTCACACTATAAAAATCGAAGCCACAAAAGTTACCAGGAGTGGTCAAACTAATTATTTACTTGTTCAGTGCTACGCCAAAGATCAGTAGTTTAGAGATCGCGGAATGTCATGTGGATGAGGAAATACAGGGAAATTATGTAGAATGATTGGTGACCTACCACCCCCTGCCACACGTCCTTGCGACGGCTTGCGTGGTATTGTGTAGATGTAGATGAACGCCCACGCTTGGGTAATACTGTCGCCGCGGGAGAGCTCGCTATTAATCACCTGCAGCTCCTCCTTCGTTCCCATCGGGCGATGGCGGCGATGTCCTCCGAGGGGCCCGTCCCTCCTCCCTTGGCCGAGGGTGTGCTGGTCACTCGCGGACGGGAGGGGGGCACGCGAAGCCGTGGGAAAGACACCCGAGTCCTCTTTCTTCATTTGTGGGAAGCGGGAGGGGCAGGCGGAGGCCCGGGGGCGGGAGGCGAGGGGGCTGAAGAGGCGACGGACGCTCGCACCCGAGGTCTCCGCTCCCAAGGTGAACATTTAAACCCACGCCACGGACATTTGCGTACGTACGCATCCGTAAGTTTTGTGTTTGCGTTTCGATGATTCAGCACAAGAAAGGGGTGACAGGCTCGCGGAAGACTTTAAAGTATTTTTTTCATTCCCGTTTCAAATATAGAGTTTATATTATGAAAAAAACAAGTACCCAAACGTTTCCATTTTCCAATTCGTCGCCTGGTCTCCCGTTCATAAGCGGCGAAACATCGAGGCATATAACAACAACGTTCCACTCCTTCGACCAAAAGGAATGTAGCGATTCTCATTGCACCATTAGTATGCTTGGACTTACACATTCTGGCTGTAGAAAAATCATCACCGGTTGAAATATGACTTTCCACCATTTTAATTTTCGATCCTATATCAACCGACTCGTTTCATATTTTGTACTTATATCAAAAATTTGAGTTCACTCATCCAATTCGTGAACATAAATTGAGATTTCGTGTCCAAGTGAATGACCACAATGATTCCAATATGATTCCTGTAATACTAACGTTTCCGATTTTACAGCCTGGATTAAATTGGCTGAATGACAAACGCACAAATGACTGGCATTAATGACAGCCACAGAGAAAGGTCTTAAGCTTCGTTTTGCGATGAACTTCACGCCATGGTGGAGTGCCAAGTCGGCCAGGCACACAGTCAGCCACCGGATGAAGATAACTGGCGCGCATTATCGTGTACCAATGTAATGACTTTGTTTACGGAAGAGAATTTCTTAAAATGAAAGCTGGAGGCAAATGTGCCGTCCATTTCATTACAACACGCTGGCATTGTGGAAAGAGGCAAGTGGGCTAAAATCGTCGTCCCAGGTGTGGACTGGAGGCGGATGGCAAAACACGCGAATCCATGCCGGTAATATTTGTCGAGATGCGAATAAAAACAGCACTTTGCCAAAATAGGGATGGAAAAGAAAAAAAAGTGTACGTGTAAGATATATAATACTTGCAGTGTTTGGAAAAAAGCTTTGGTAGCGAAAAGGGGGAAATGCTTTCAGGAGAAGTTCACTTCACATGAGGAGTAGGTCAGAAAATAAAGAGAATGGACAAGGTGCAAAGCCAAACCTACGCGTGGAAAAATAAAAATAAAAAATAAGCATTTCTTTCGTAAAACTGGGGAGCAGTCAACCAAAATGCCTGCAGCTGCTGTGCTCGTAGTAGGAGTGAGTGCATAGGAGAGCGTCCGAAGTGTTCGTCATCACGTGGGGGAACTCCGAAAGTAGTCATCGCAGGATACATCGAGGACTATTGCCTCGACATTCCGCACTGGGTGTTTCTGCTAGCGGGTGCATGCGTCAGCCTTACGCCGCCCTCCCCCTTGGGCGAGGGGGATGAAAGTTGGAAGGGGAACCACGTGGGGGGCGTCGAGTGAGAAGTAGTAGGTACGGCTGGCTCTCTCGGTGGGATTTTTATGGCGGGCAGGCAGAGTGAGCAGGAGAGAAGCGTCGGGAAAAACAGGAACGGGGGACGAGCCCAGAAGGGAAGAGTGGTGAGAACCGAAATCTCTTGACGAAGGATAAAATTTTCTTTTTTATCCCCGCGGAGTTTCCCTTTTCCTACCCCCCCTCCCAGTTTTTGACTGCGCTCACTCACCGATTCCCATGCTTTCCCTCTCTCTAACACCCACCAGTGGGTCACGAGTCACGAATGCGGCCTTCACCCGAATGTTGAAAATTTTACGGAGAAAATAATGGTTTCCCACTTCGCTGCGAAACAACTCCGCGTGGAAACTCCACTTCGCGTGGGACTGTTGCGGAATCCTCCGCACTACTCCTTCCCTCATCGACCTGCCGGAACTGTTTTTATCGAATGTTTCACAAAAATGAAAGCCATGCGTCCACTTTTTCCGATGGCCGATCGTCTTCAAGAAAGTCTTCAATTCTTCGAGGGGAGGCGTACCTTATTTTTTTATCATTTGCGTAATGATGACTTTCACGCATGGTTTTGGGGGACGTATGAATTGCATAGAATGAATGAATGAGGAGATCAAGTTGTTGCAATGAGTCGCAGCGCTGGATTATTTCGCCCGTTCGATTCCTTGCGAGAGTATCAATCAAGGACTCAACTTCACCGCGCGGCGAGAGCAATTCAAGTTCAATGCCTCGTCGGTCGTATGGGACGCCCGAACTGGGTGATCTCTTCACTGTTTTATCTGCATGCGGTAAGGCCAAAGTCGGATTTCTCTCTCTAAAATACTATAAACTGGGACACTCCTTCCTCCTCGCCTAAAATGTTTCAACCAACCAAGTGAAGCACCCTTCCCCGATGTAAAAACACGTGCCAATGCGTCATGCAACTCACCACAGAAAGGTTATTTTGATTTGGTCGTCCATTTCGGCTATGTGTAAGATTGGATCATAATGAACACCGGTATATTTCTTAGCCTCACTCAACAGGACAAACCTTATGACAACCTACACTACAATAAGACCCTCTTCAGTTTCGCATACTTCTTTCCTCCCTTCATTCCACCCACTAGCCCTATCCTATTCCTCCTGCCCCTTCCTCGTTTACATAACGTTCTCCCCTCTATCACAGTCATCAACATCCCACAGCCTATCAAAACGCTCTTCATCCACCTTTCCTGCCTCCTTTGGATTCCACATAAAAATCCCCTCCCCGTGTTTGGGGGTGAGTGCTTTAGGTTTTTTGAAAGGGAAGCAACAACAGGTATTCGCGTAGGATATGGTAAAATCCGCAAACTTCGGAAATTGCCGTAAATATGCAACCCTCGTCGAAATCACGCGTCCATCAGCAGAGAGTCTTCGGCAGGGAAAGGTCCACAATCCGTGGCCATCACCGCCGCCGATGCCAACATTAGTAACTGTTCCTCCAACATCTAGTCGCAGGGGTGGCGAATTGCAGCCTCTGGCGGGTAGCCTGGCCCTGAGGCTGTCGCGAGCCGAAATATTTCGTACCTAGGCGAACTCGAATATCGCGCCCCCAAATCTAATCGGCATCACCTTCAACGCCCGCTTGTTTAAGCCCCCACTCTCGATCCCAACGAGTAATAATAATTTGGGACCGTCAATTTCCATTCCCCGGTGGGAGGGGTCGATGGAAGGGGAGGAAAAGTGGAAGGGATGGGATCACAAGTGGCGCCCTTGCGGGAGATCTCGTCGATGGTCGGGGCGGGCGATATTCCCGCGAGGGGGGAAAGGCCTATCGAAAAATATTTTACTGATCTTTTCGCATCCGGTCTGAAATTCCCAATTCTAACCAATAACATTTTCCCCCAGGTTTTTCGAACTGCACCACACAGTATCAAGTAACAGCCGAACCATGAGGGCTAAGTCTCCACAGGTACCATCCGCATCAAACAACACCCCTCATTGGCAGTAATATTGAAATCCAGGGCCGCATTACCCCTGTGGAGACCCCTAGGCTGCCATTCTAGGGGCCCCCATCCCATTTATCTCTTGAGGCAGTCCTGCTTTCACCCCGACCAAGAACTTAAAGTACTAGAATTTCATTGCGAAAAACAAAATTAAAAAACTATTTTTCCAATTGAAAAAGTTACAAACTAATTAAAAATATTACACAACACAAGAAAAATTAAAAAAAATATTACTGACGCATTTAAACTTGAACTTATTTTCCTTACTTTAATTTTTGACTTCGCTTTTCCTCGCTTTCATTGTGGTAATGAACATTCACGTCATCTTGAAAGTCTACCTTTTACAAAACGTCACATTCCGTGAAAATTATAACACGTGGGTTCAGTCATTATTGTTGCTCTGGATAGATGACAATTTTACGGGTTTGATTTAGAAATTTCTTACTCACCAGATTTGTTCGCGATCATGGGTAACCTATCAATTTAATATTACTTTGAACCGTTGTCGTTGGAGCCCTGAAAAACTTGGGTTCCCACTCGATCTACTTGGTAATTTGCGGCTGCTACACTCAAATGAGAATTATACGAGTAAGGACATAGGTCAGACTCCAGCTTTTATGTAATTACCAATAAGTATAACGTGAGAGAACAACGGTTGATTTTTAAGAGAGCTTGCTCTAGCACGACCTGGCAACGAGCGATACAAATTACTACACACACATACACATATGTATGTATGAATGTGTGTGTGTGTGTGTACATATACCAGGGCGATTCGAAAAGTAAGGTCCCTTATTAATTTTCATGAAAAATCAAATTTATTCTCAGCTTTGCATACTATACATCGTTGGAAAGGTTGAGCATTTAGCTATTTTTCTACATAGTCGCCTTGACGATCAATCACTTTTTGCATCCTTGTAACCAGCTTTATAATACCGGCTCGTATATATATATATATATATATATATATATATATATATGTATATATATATATATGTATATATATATATATATATATATATATATATATATATATATATATATATATGTATATATATATATGTATATATATATATATATATGTATATATATATATGTATATATATATATATGTATATATATATGTGTGTGTATATATATATATATGTATATACATATGTATATATATATATATATATATATATAATATACGAGTATATACATGTAGAGAGAGAGAGGTAAACGCGGAATAAATACGATTAGCTATAAGATTATCTCCAGGAGGGTGGGGCTCCCCCTTCTGCCCCCTGGCCACCCGGATGTTGTCGAATCTTATCCGAGGCGGACGGAAAGGAGGCTCTTCCCTGGTTTGAATGTATTTTATCCATTCCGTTATTTCCAATTGGTAAATTCATTATCCTTTTTTTTAGTTGATAAATCCATGTATCGCAACGATAAATAAATTGTCGAAATACATTAGAGATATCTCAATCGTGAAAAATGAAATGTTTAATATAGCTAAAATAAAACAATGTCGTGAGGTGTGGAAACACTAGGAATATACACAACAAACCCAGATTCCATCAGTTTTAACTTATTGCAAGGGATAAAAAAGGAGATTACGAATCGTTTAATTCTCTCCATAGGAAAACTGCAAATTACCTTTTATAAAGTATAAAATATTTGCCAATGATAAACACATGCGTGCATGAATCCCAGGGAATATTATTGAAATCCAACTTTGTCTGATAACTGGTCACAAAATAAATATAAATGCGACACTTATTTACGCTGTAATGCTAGGTCGTTATTCCCGGTTCCGAGAGGAGTAAAAAATTCGGATCACGCTATAATCGATCTTTGAAATATAATTTACCCTCTTTGGGTAATCAGCGGTTATGTGGACGTGTACAGAGAGATTTTACCCAAACAATGAAAGTGTGATAACAAGTATCAACGGTTTTCCAGACTCACTTTACAAATGTACGGATTTGTTTGACTTCAATTCTGATAGCACGTTTTCCCTTGAATAATTCTTTTGTACACTTTCAAATGCAATGGCCCTGCGCAGTTTTAATTCAGCGTGAAATCATACGAATGAATTTCAATATGAAAATGAAACTCCTAAACTGCTGAGCAAAAATTTATTAACTTCATTTTAATTTCACATGCACTGCAACCAGAAGGATTCTCCCTGCTTAGGTATCCTCATAATATTCCGGCTAATTAATCCGAAATAATTCATCCATCGAGGAAATGCAACGCCATCAAAACAGCCGTGAGGATTCTCCGACTCACCTCTTAAGTAATTTAGATAATTAGCAGCGTCACTTGTTTCGTTTCTTCCAGTCATATCAATTATCCCAACACGTAAGTTGTTCCTGAGTATTGTTTCCAACAAATGAAAATTACCTCCGATCATAAAATTAACCTGATCTATCAACAATATCTCACAACAATAATCGTTATCGGATATGCTTTTTCCCACTGACGAACGCGTAGGCCTATAAAAATATAGGAGCGTGCCCCAGGGGGAAAATTGATTGCATGCAACACGAAATATTCCATTCGCACGGGGGACGAGCTGTGCCGGATCGAGGGACGAGGGGCACTCCGACCCTGCCCGCGATTATAAACGAATGCCGTGACCTCCCGGAGCGAATCGAGAGCCACCGAATGAATCCAGAGGCCCCAATTAGTCAACATCCCCTTCCCTTCGAAGGGAAAAATTACCCGAACGTCCTCGGGGATTTTCCTGGCTCTCGGAATCACCGTGGCTGCGAGAGGAAAAACTGAGCGCACTATTTCTGACTGAGCGGGCGGGAGGGGGTGATTGCCCTCATGGATGCGAGGGTCGAAAGAGAATCGGGGATGAGGAGGGAGAAGGTGTGTCGGGCCTGAGGGTTATCGAGGGAAGAGGAGGGGTGATTGGGGAGGCCCTGGGGAGAGTGATTTACGCAAATAAATGCTTATTTTTTTATTTATTCCATGACTGTGATCTTGGAAACGATCCAAGGGTTCTTCCTTCATTTTTCTTTCCCAATTTCGGAACCGGGTGCTCGCTCCCTCTCTCTCTCGAGGGTAAACAACTGTGGGATAAAATAAATCACTCGCGTAGGAATCAGGCAGGCAGATGGATCAACCTGTATCTCACGGAACACTCAGGTAAGACGGAACCATGATTTGAGGTGAGGAAAGCCCGAGTTCAAGATAAGGTTAAATAAAAAATTGGGTGACGAGTTCGAAAATCCCTTTCAAAATATATTAAAAGCACAAAGATGCCAACATCGAAAGACACCAACCCAGTTTCTCTCACTCCTTCTCTCTCCCTCTCAGCCATTCCGACAATGCGGGCGAAGAAAATAGTCTCCTCGTGAGATGTTCGGAGAATAAAATGGTCACAACGAACCAGTGTCGTTTCGTTCACGGAGGAACCTATCGAGATTTATTTCCTCGGAATTTTTGCCTCCGTTGAAGTTCGGATGCCACCTCAGCAGGCTGATAAACTCCTTTTAGTGTTAGTGGGAAAAAAACGAATCGAATTTCTTTTGCGAGAAAAAAACCCAGATAATCGACTGGAACGGGGGCTTATCCCTTTTCTCAAGTTCTGTACTCTTCCACCATTAAAATGTCAACAATTCTCACGGGAATAAAAAATAATTAAATATTTCTCTCTTCTTACCCATTACTATTGATTCTCTTAAGTCTCCGAACTTGAAAAAAATGTGAACGTATCCCCAACCACCCATGATAAAAACATCCCTCAACTCCACACTCAACCATTAATCCTTTCATCAGAGAAACAGAAAGGCGACGAACGACACAAATAAGGGAAAATATATGAGCGAGAAATAGAGATAAAGGAAAAAGAAGTCGAAATGTATCCAAACATAAAAATGAACTCGCGCCGACCGCAAGATTTTCGACCCGTGGAGTCCTCCCAGAAACGACGATGTACACGCCGATAACACGAGAGATGAGAAGGCGAGAAAGGGTTAAGAACGGATAAATGGAAGGGGAGGATGGAGGATATGAGCGACATTGGAGAGAGAAAAGAAAATTCCCCGTCGCAGCTGGAAAAACAATCCCCTCAAAGGCCACGGATTTCTTTCCTCCGGAGAAAGAGGGCGGAGGCGGGGGGTGATCACCACGAGAGGGGGCGGCGGGTGAGTGGGAAGAGAAAAGACGGATGACCGGGAGATTCCCTCTCCCCCCCCCCCCCCCCGAGAAGAGGGAGAATGGGGCGAGAAAGAGAAGTCGGGAGATAGAGGGAAAATAAGGGAAAAATCGGAAAGGAAATCCAGTTGTTTGGGCGCTCCTCCCAGTCAACGGTCATAATCTTGCATCATTAGAGAATCGCCAGAGATGGTAGAGGGAGGGAGGGAGGGAGGGTGTGTAGGAACGGGACGGATGGATTGGAGAGAAAGAGAGGGAGGGTGAGTCACGGGAGGCTCCAAGGTCATTGACACCCCGGTGAAGAGGGATGAGGGAGGGGGGGGGCGAAAATGGGGAGGGGTGATGCTTAGCTTTGGAGACGCATCACTGGATGTTGGCAGAGGGTGTTGGGGAGCGGGTGGCAAGGCGGGAAAGGGGAGGGGGCGAAGGAGAAGGGGGTGGACGGAGAATCTTACGAACTGAACCAAAGAAATTATTGGCATCAGGAGCACGGTTGAAAAACCGCGAGAACCATCCTCTCCACTCTCCTCCAATGCAAGCGAAGCACCCGGCACACTGTTTTCATCATTGGCATGTACCGGCCAGAAAGTATTTTTGGGTGAAAAATATTATATAATGCCGCAATATCCAAAGGAAAACAGCACTTTGAAGCTTTAAACTCATATGTGTTACAATAAATATCAATATAAATGTCAGCATGAGAACTTTTTAATACCCTTTAAGCCGAGCAAAATGCTTATTCCTACCTTCACTCTGACTCGCATTCCGAACCTTCTTCCTTCCATGACAGTCTTCAACGTCTGATTAACCTTTCACATCTCCTGGATCCACTTTTCCTGACAACTCTGAGTGTCTTCTAACCTGCAACCTTCCCTTCTCCATGCCTAATAATCCTTCGCCTAACCGTTAGGAAGAGAGGATCATTCAAAGACAACCAATAAGACGAAACGACTAAGGAAAATATTTAAATTTGTGAAGGAACATGCCTTTATAACCATCGATTCGTTATCGATCAACACTTAACTCTTAAGTGAAAAAAATCATAGGGCTAAATCTATTCAATCTTGGCTAAGGAAACCTGGTCGCCAAACGCTTCCCTCCTCTTTCCACATAGGTCCGTCAACCCACCAAACATGGATTCAATACACGAAGAGTGACCTTCGCCCACTGTTCATTATGCGATAAAACCATGGTCACATGCATGAAGCTGTAAACATAGACATACAGTGTGCTTCACTTTGAAAACGTAATGAATGAATTCCAAAAATTAAAGCTGTACAAATATTTCATCTAGGTATATCACCAACCTAAAATAAACCCCGAATAAAAAAACGGTGTCTCTCGGCCAAACAGTCCCCCCAAGCAAATATTTTTGAAGCGATTACCCGAAAATGAGAAACGATAAACATTTACGAGATAGCGGACGGAAAATATTTACATTACTAATCAAAGATATTAAATTAAAACCATAAAATGGAGAACAAGACATTTTAAAAATATGATATTTGGAATAGAAATTAGGGTAAAACATTGTAGATGAATAGGGGTGTTCCCTAAATGTTCGCAACACAATGGCGCGAACAAAAGCTCAAGCCTCATTCGTAAACTCCTTTGCGTGGGAGTGATCCTTTGACTCTTCAACCCCACTCCCATGATCCGCCTCCTAAAGGCGGCCCTCGCTTTAATCCCCTCCACCACGAGTCACCGCGGCGCGAGAGGAATCCTTCTTTTCCCACACCTCCTCCTGTGGAAGTACACATATATTTTTCATATCGCTGGCCCAGGGAGTCCATCCGTGGATAAGGTAAGTAGTACGCACACGGACCCTCGGACCAATCCGGTGCGTGGGCCGGAGGGAGAGGGGTTGGGAAGGAGAAGCTCAAGGAGAGGGGGCGGGGAGGAGGAGGAGGCTGAGAAAGGGTGGTTGGAGTGCTGGGGAGAGTGGAAGGGGGGGGCGAAGGGGAGAGGATGCTGCTGTTGCCTTAGTGGGTAGCTCTGCGCTCTGCCCCCTCCAACCACCCACCATCCTCGCCCGCCCCTCCTACCCTTCTTCCTCAAGGGGGTCGTTAAACCTTGACATGACGGAGATCTCCTCCGCCCCCCAACACCTACCTCCTCCTCATGTGGGGCCGAGAGCGACTTTCAAATCGGAGCATCGTCGTATTTGCGATGTGGATTTGAGTGTTGTGATCGACATCATATCGCAGGCAGCGAGCGCAACGAACTGCACGCTTGTTTATCAAACCTGGGCTTGGAAACTTGAAACAAGATAAAAAGATTTGGCGTGTAATAAGAATTTAAAAGTAGATACATCTATTGCGTTTGAATTCTTGACGCCACGGTAGTGACTGATTTTCGCAATTAATTGATACGCCAAGTAAAAGTAGATTAGGAATGCAATCAATATTTTTTTTTCAAATATAAATCTTATTGGTTTTTAAGTCAGGTGCCGAGGTGGGGACTCATTATTCGCACTTAATTCATACCCCTGGCCAAATGCGATGAAACAGCATAATCCGAGCGAAGTCATTTCCGTTCAAAATCATTAATGCGACGAATGGTCCGTGATAAACGGCACAAGGAAATCAAATTATCATAGGAGTAACTCGGTATCTCAACGCACTAAGATCATTGAATTCCCTTTTAGTTTGAGGCATTTTTCCTCACATTAGGGAAAATAGACATAGGTGTTTGAAGACATGAAAATAGGCTAAAGGTATATGGCTGCGTAGGTTTTCTCATTGCAAGTTCGGATGAAGGAACACCTCCGGGCAACCACAAAAAAGCAGTTTCACCTGTCGGCCATTTCAGAACACCAATGGAGTGAACCCGGTCACGAGATTTCATTCCAAAAAGCAAACGTCATAGCCAAGGAGAGTAGATACTACCCGCGATTAATTAGGGAAGCTATTGAGATCGCAAAAAAAACCCGGAGAACATTAACAGAGATGAAGGCTACCATCTCCACAACGCGTGGAAGAGAGTTCTCCGGGAACGGACCAATCAGCGAGCAGCCACTAGACGGGACCACCTATATAAGGGTGGCAAAATTCCGAGTCCCTCATCTTCGACCTGAAGACGCCGAATGCAACTTCGGCGAAACTGTTGTCTGAATCAAACAACGACGCGGTGAAACCCGACAATGCAGAGTACTTCAGGCTAAAGATGATGACTTCAGTAGCCGAAAGACGAGTTGATAAAACCTATGCGGCAGAACTTGTTGAAAAAATGTTCTTCTTCCTTTCCTTTAAAATATAATCCTCCACTTCTCTCATGATGTTTCTGCATACCCGAGGCGAATTCTGAGGAGAATTCGATTTTACGTTCCTCCGTTTCCTTTCTCTTCGGTCTTCTTCAGTTTGCCACCCTTTTGTTTTCCTCTGGGCAAGCATAAGACAAACCTCCGCCAAACCCCTCCATGGAAGGGGCTCGGTATGAGTGAGCAGTGGTCACGCGACGGCGCAACTCGCAGAGCGTATTTGAGCGCAAAAAGAATAACCCCAACTAGGAAAGTGATGACACTCGGCAGCGGCAACAGCGGACGGGAAATAATGTTCGCTTGTCCATCGAAACACATTTTAATTTAACAACGAAGCGTCCTCACAAAATGAGCACGATTCAACAACCACGAAATGACCAATTGCGCCGAGTTCGTTTCACACATGCAGAGGAGGTTCATGTGTGAAAATGTCCCATAGCATTTCTCACTCCAATACTGGTTGCAACGCCTAAAAGCGCGTCACGACTAAGGCTCCTGGAGATGGAAATTCGTTTCTGTCAAGGGAAAGAACATAAATAGGACCGAACTAATTGTGATAAGGACGAAATAAGATAGAGTTAATAATTCCGAAGTGTTGGGTAGGCGGTACTTCTTGTGTAAGTATAACCGATCTCCGACTGCAAAAGGGCAGGAAGCGGTGTTGTTGCGATGGAAATGGGAGCGGAGGTTATTTTTCGTGCGAGAGCAGTGAGTAAGTATGTACGCATAATAAGGTCGATATATCGCACGCAGCCTCACGCTTTGTCGGAAGGCTCACTCGTACGCTCGCCTACTCCCGCGATCGAGCTCTCCCCGCTTCGGTCCCGTTCAAGAAGAGGAGATCCCTTCGCCCGCCCCCTCCCCCTTCACTCTCTCGCAGCATCCCAGCGTACACAGGGTGCCACCCCTTTCCCACCCCTTTCACGCTCCTCCGATCCACAACCTCGAGCTGTTCATACCCGTAGTAATTGCTTCCTTTTTTCGGCGCGAGCGTAAAACGTGACCCCCCCCCCACCGACCCCGCACCTCTCTGCCCCTCCCAATCCGTCCTTCAACCTCTCTCTCTCTCTCTCTTTCTCCACCCCCCTCCCACTCCCCCGTAATCCCACCCCCTCTCGGGAAACTGCCGAGGTCATTCCCCTCGGAGGTGTAATCGCCCTTCGACATAAACAAACACGTCCCGACCGGTCGGGACAGGTGGTCAGAGAGCAATGATACACGCACGCAGGCCGAGGAGGCAGGTAGACCGAACCGGGTTCGGCTCCGGCGTTGCCTTCCTTCCCTCCCGCCGAATCGACAAGACTTTCGTCGAAATGGGGATTGGGTCGCGGGGCGAGGGATGCAGGCGCGGCGGGGCACGAAGATAAATAATCCCCGGTGACACTTAGACGGCAGAGTTCCCGGAAGCGAGGGTGCGAGACACGGTTTTTTACGCCTCGACTCCGCATCTCTAAATACTTCCTTCAACCACACGTGTATGGTTGGTTTATGCGCGTATATAATTTTCCGTTCGCCATACAAATGTTTTACCACTTTGAACGGCACAAAGATAAGATTTCACGAGACAAGCGACACTTAGGAGAAACACCATTTGTACTAGGACTGTGCATGAAAACGATTCAACCAACCCGTAACTCTGATATTTCAATTCAATTACAAATGCGGGAATATTATTAACCAAAATTATTATGCCCATAACAGTAGTAGTAGTTTTTATGGAAAGCGACCGACAGCTGAGGTCATTTGCACCATTAGGGATGGCTGGGAAAGGAAGGGTGAGTTGGCATTAGCCTACTCTTGTCAGAAGGCGTCTAGGGGTCCGCAATTTAACGCCCCATTTGACGGACTTCGTATTCACTCAAAGTACTCTCCACAAAGCACCCCAAATAGGGGTCCAGGATACCACTGAAAAATATTTGCTGTCTCCAGGATTTGAACCCGGGTCCTCTCGGTGGGAAGTCTGTATGTTAGCCACCGCAACATCTCGATCCCCCTATACCCATAAAATTAATTCACAACCGCAGTAGAACCTTTAAGTTTGAGCTCCCATAATTTTACCACGTTTCGTTTATTTTGTGCTCAATTTTTAATAATAAAAGTTTAGGGTCGTTGAATTTCCTCATCAATGGTAGGATCTTTAGCTTATCCAATGGGAATAAAAACAAATTACTCTTGAAGTTAAATATAGAAAGTTCCTCAGAAACAGAACTAAAAAATGTCGGCATGCAGGGAGATTTAAAATTTCCAATCACCTAGTCATTTAGAAAAAATAACTTCAATGACAATTGAGCATTGAGGAGTGATTCATGCGGGATTCCGGGAGGGATCAATTGCAACTACAGCGAAGGGGAGAGATGAGCGTGGGTAATAGCGACAAAGGGGTGTGTGGCGAATACCGTTATGCACAATATAGAAGAAGGGACCCCTCTCGCAAGACAGTGCCAAATAGCCTCACTCCCAAACGCGGGACACCGGAACACTGTACTCAGGTCGTTTCCAGACACCCCTGAACTCCGGTGCTGTTTTATTCATTTTTTTCCGCGCGGAGGAAGCAATACGGGGAAAGGCAGAAGATTCAAGAAAAAAGCAAAGCCACCGCCCACATGTGGGGATGGGGGTCATCGTTCCCCCCCCCCCCCCCCCTAACGGAGACCCCTCATCATCTGCGGTGTTAAGTATTACCGATTCGGTGGGCGCGACGCATCCTTGCCAACGAGTCCGCCCACCGCGTCCCACACTCCCGACAACCCTTGAATTGAATGGACTATTGTTGGCGTCGGGGGCGAAATTATTTCACGAAATAATCTGGTTTTTTTATGTCGCATTCGTTTCGTGGTGGATCCCACGGCGGTCTTAGGGAATCGATGCGTGCGGAGGATAACGGATCGGGAGTACCGTGTTCCCATTAGTCAAACTGGGGCAGTTTAATATCACTGCGTTAGATCACTCACTCACTCTTAGGGAAGCATTAAAGATCCATCCATTAGGAAGACCCAGCGGCGAGCATCCGAGATTTTCCAATATTGTTCTTCACAGGAACAGCAGAGAAAAATCAAGGAAGGATTGAAGAAGTATTCCCAGTCAAAGGAATGTATATACGAAAAGCTGAGTACGATTATGTCTTCGTCGGGTGTTCATTTTTTTCCCCAATCAGAGGAGAGAAAAGATTCTTAAATCAATCGGCTAAAAAATCCTTTATTCCTATTCACATTTTCTTTTCATTCATCGGTTGATGTACTTCGTGCATAGATTTTTTCCGCTGAAAAACTTGGCTATTACTTTAGTCCAACGCTCAAGCCCTATCTTACTTCAATCACATGAACTTGCTTCACTTAGGGGTGATTTGGTGCATGTAAATTTTCGCTGTGGACTGCATTAAATCGCTTATTTTGAATGACCCGCTTTATTTTCGATACCGTCCTGCGTCATGCGCAAATAAGGCACGCAGTGGCAGGGAAGCATCATTCCTTTTCTTTAATTCTAATGTTGTCTTCAAGCGCAGTTTGCGAGGCTACATCATCGAGTTGTCAGTCATCCGAGTTTTATCTCTCTCGCTGAGAAATTCAAAGAAAATTTCTTCCACAGCATTTTTGATTCGCCGATTTTATGAAACTTCCAAATTTCATTTAGCCGATAATTTGCCAAGGATCTAACAATCTAACCATAGAAAAATAGACAGGTTCAGAATTAGATCTAAATAAATCTGTGTTAGAAACAAAAACAAACTGACCCTATTTTATTTACATAGGAGATTTTACCCAGCAATCACCAGGCCACAAACATTTCCTTCAGACAAACTTCTATGCCATAAACGTCCACAGAACACTTTTTCCATAAACAGCTATTTTTATTTTCAACAGCTGCTAATATGCTCCTCGTTGGAATCTCGCGAGGTGTTCGAACGGCGGGGTTTCATCAATTTGAGTGAAATTCGTGTTCTTTGGCCTCCAAGCACGATACCCACACGCCTCCGAAGGAGTGGCGGAGCTGAGATTGACCCCCGCTCGTTATCGACCTCATAGCGCCTGATCGTGACGGGACCAAACGGCTGCTTATGGCCACGATCGAAATTTCGGGGAGGGGTGGAGAAAGCAGCGCGGGAGGGGGAGGGAGTTGGGGCCGGCCGACTTGTGGAGCTAACTCAAAACCTCACGCCCGATTCTCGCCTTATCTCCTACCATGGATGCATACAATACGTGTACTCTAGGTATACGCATTCCCTACTTATCGGAAGAAGATACGACCGTGGACGTCCGAAACCCAGTGATATGGTAAATTGATGATAACTGCAACCGTGGATATGGACGTTTTACAGTATATCTTCATATTAGATGATGCTGTCATGTGCTCAATAAAATATCGTAAGACAGTATTTCCATAAATTGTGTAGATTCGGGCGTGATATTTTGGAATTGGAACGCAATGAATGATCTAAATATTATTATTATTATTGGGATACATTGCTGTTAGGCGATAAGCCGGGTGGCAATGACATGATATAACAAACAGTAGTCATTCTTAAAACATATCACAGTGTCATTAAATAGTCGTATAGTAGACTTACAAAATAAAAAAATGAGAAAAAACAATATATTGTGATACAGCCATACACCTTCTGCCGTATTGCATTTAACAATCCCATCATGTATACCTTTTACATTCACGCCTAAATGATTTAATGCTTTTGGGTAAGGGATTTAAAGAGTTCATCAGGCAGCTGGTTCCACTCTTTGATTCCCATATTTAGGAACGAAAACTTGGCGGTGTTTGTCTTTTGGGGCATGTATTTGACTTTAAGCGGGTGATCATTCCTGCCGAGATAACATGGCTTATTTACACTCTCGTTCAGTTCTTTCCAGCCTCCGTCAGCTTTCAATATTTTAAAAATGGCACACAGTCTATTCAGCTTCCGTCTGTTCTTTAGTGACCCCCATCCTAGTGAGCCTAGCATGTCGCTTACACTGTCAGTCTGCCTATGTCGCCCTAAAACGTACCTGGCAGCCTTCCTTTGCACATTCAAGCAATAATAACTACTTTCATTGCTATAATTTCATAACATCACCGTTTGTTCCTAACGTAGAAGGTGGCAATATTCAATTTCGACGCTGTATGTCGGGTAAGGAGCCACCCTTTGTCAAAAAAAACTTTCAGGGGCGGAATAGGTATGTAATAATAAAAAGCCATCTCCATATTCCTTCACCCAAAAGGATCGTGACGAAGGGTGGGGGAGCTTAGACGGGTGCGTTAGACAATTATTTTTTGAAAGGACGGGGAGAGCGGAGTTTCGGGGAGGGGAGGGGCGAGTGAGCAGGGGCAATCCCCGGCCCCCCCCCGCGACCTCTCGCACTCCTTCCGACTCCACTTCTCCCAAGATCCCGCGAATAATGGATCCCTCCGGAACAATGGGAGAGAAAAGAAACGCACACCATAGTCCCCCGATTCTGGATTTCTTGAAATCATTAAACCCAAGCCTCCCAACCCCTTTTCCCCCTAAACTCTCGAGGCTTGCTCGCGCCGCGCAGCAGCAAAGATTAAAGTCGCACCAAGGGCGTGCGTGCTTCCACTGGGTACGAAGTGCGAGCAGACTCGATGCTCCCACCCATCTCCTCTCGCGACGTCTGCAATCAGCGGCGTGGTGTGACGTCCCCGAGAGGGTTACCGGAACCTCGCGGCCTTCGACTTCAATCGCCCTCCAACCCCCGATCCATTTCGTCCTCCGCAATCCCACTGATGACCATTGCCCTGCAATTTCGTCATTTAACATCTGAATCGCCTTCTACTGTAATTACACTCGTAAAGTAATATTGTTATATACCAAACAGCATTATTTATGGCCGGGTACCAGTTAATATGGGTTTTTTGATCGATACACAAGGGACGAACTAATGTTTAACTTCAGAGCCTCGTACAAGTAGACATCGCAAAACCATACAAATCAACAATTCCACACACACATATTATCCCTACAACTCGTCCGAAATTTTTAATATTTTCCTTCGCTCTCTAATAAATATCTTATCCCTCGCTCACTAAAGAGGGTGCCGATGGGGATAGCTTCGATCCAGGCATACTTCAATGCGAGATTGACAAGCCATTATGTTACAGAAACATTAGGATTTTCAAGAGATTCGAGTGGTGGTGATGGGCGCGTGGGTGCCAAGCCAGGGGATAACAATCGCCGTTACTCTAACGAAACCAGAAAAGGGTGGGCTCCGGTCGATTTCTACATCCTGGTTTAAATTTGAGTTTTAATACCGGTGCTTCTTCTTTCTAGCGGCGTGATGCGAAGTATAATTTAAGGACAACGGTAATTCCAGGATCTAAGAGTCATAAGTGCTTTAAAATGAAACCTGTTGATTTCGTTACATAAACGAAAGCAAAAGAATTCTTCAACGACGCTCATATTCTTCTCATAAGCGAATAAGCTGAATGGAAGTGAGATGTTCTAATGCGCTCTTGGCAATTTAGACTCTATAAGACGAATCAAACGGTAGCACAGAATTAATTAATGCTCGTCCCTAGTTTCGAAGATACTTCTTCCGGCTCCACCGATCAGTATGGCCGATTAATGAGACCGCTTTCCTTCAAGAGTTTTCTTAAGTAACCGCTCCACTCACGGCATTCGGTTCCCTAGATTCTCAGTCGTAAATACCCAAAGTGGTGGAAAAGCATTTGAATCCAAAACGAAAGAAAAATTTACTTTTCCGGTGCGTTGACGGATAGTTTCCCGCTGCAGCAAACATCCAGGGATGTTAACAAGTTTCTTGCGACACGGACAAACCCACTCAAGGGACACAAAAAAACCAAGCATAAAGTTACGTTCCGCATATCATCCGGCTGGCGCACGAAGAAGGGCCAAGGGCTCTTCCATGTGCGCCAGCATCCCCTAGTCCGAGAAAATATTTCCCATTCTTTGATTCCAGTTTGACATCCCTCCCTGCTTCGCTCCTCGACAATCAGCTCATTTTCCAGCGGGGGGTTCCCCCCAGCTCGCAATTGTCCAATCCAGATGTCTCTCCGGAGAAGACATAATCTCACTTCGAAACCTGTTCCGAAACGCTCTCTCGAAAGTAAATAAATATAAAAAAGGGGAGAGAGGAAAA
This sequence comes from Hetaerina americana, assembly GCF_022747635.1. Lineage (NCBI taxonomy): Eukaryota > Metazoa > Arthropoda > Insecta > Odonata > Calopterygidae > Hetaerina > Hetaerina americana. Next base: position 560,897 of record NW_027286648.1, on the reverse strand, counting down.
GGAATGAAATACACACGCATGTGTGTGTGGTTTGTGTGTGTATGTATATATATATATATATATATATATATATATATATATATATATATATATATATATATATATATATATATATATATATATATATATATATACATAAACACACTAATACAGACGCGCTTGTGTTTGGATAGGAAGAGAGTGAAATATACTCTTCCAGCGAACGACTTTTTTTCTTTCTACACTTCCACATCGTTCGGGAGGGGGACGGGCGATGCAAGGGCGACAAGGCCCTCCCCCCGCCCCCGAAGCAGAGGATGGCGAGAGAGAGAGAGAAAGCTCCACCCCTCCAATGGATGTGATTTCTGAGGAGGAGGACGATCTCATCCGAGGCTCTTCCCTCCCGTCCACCCCACTTTCCTCGCCCCCTTCCCCCGCCCCGGGCGGGAGGAGACTCGGGAGGTCATCACCTCTTCCTCCTCCACCCTCGTCTCGCCCGGCTTCTTCACTACCTTCCACCGGCCTTCTTCCTCGCCCCCCGCCCCGGCAGAGTGCGGCCCGCCCTCTCGTATCCCTACAACACGCCCCGACCGCCGCTGCCTCACGGCTACCATCCTGCTCCTCCCGCTCCGCCAACGACCGTTACCAATTGAACGCTGCCACTGCTTCTTCTTCCACACTATCAAACCCATTCGCCCTAGAGCGTGAAGTTGACTCCATTTCTTCCCCGTCATCGCGGGACGATCGCAAGTTGCAAGGCGTTCCCGATCCATCCTCTTCCCGCAGCACCTTTAATCTATTTCCCCGCAGCGGATAAAACCGAGAAATCGCATCGGCTGAAGCGAGGCACGGGCACATGACTCTCGAATGGAAGCTGCTGCCTTCTTCTCTCAATGCACTCAATTCAGAGAAAACATCGGCGTCGTTCGGTCGCTCATCACTGCTGAATCATCCCTTGCTCTTTGAAAATTGAATAGGAAAGGGAAATAAGGGTCTTCTGTCCTATTCCGAGAAATTTATTACCCAGGGATCCACTACAAATCCTCTTCCGAGCTAAATATAATTCATCCTTATTCGAGGATTTCAACTCGAAATTAGGCCATCCCGTTGATGACGGCGCCACTCAGTTTTTGTAAGGAAACAATAATCCTTATATCAGATTCGCAGAGTGAAGGGGTCCCCCCCCCCTTCTCGTGTAACATGAGAAATACGAAATCGACGCCTAATTAATCATCCCCTGTCTCGAGTATTTCGAGATTCAGTCCCAGATGCCAATATTTCACGAGAATTTTTGAAACTCTGGGACATCGGTTGGGACGGTAACTTGGGGTTGAAATGTCGAGAACTTCCTTTACATAGAATTTTCACGATTGAATTGAAAGTGTGTGTAGGTCCAATGGGGTACAATTGGGAAGATGAAACGTTTTTGTTTCAGTTGATTCACTGCTTAATCCATTTCAACGTGAATCGAATTAAATTATCGAACTTCCACAAGAGAAAGGCAAATGCATACGTATTAAAGAAACAAAGCCAGTATGCTTTTTTCTAAGCACGAAGTGAGCAACCAATATTTCCTAAATTTCTAAGTGTTTTTATGGATGTATATTTTTATCGCGTATTACATTTTTAATTAGTCTCACGGAGAGCCATGAATATACTAATAATGCCCAATCATCCCTCCACCCACTAGACCGACGGTGCCAAACGGTGGCCTCTCGTGTTCTAGCTACGGTCGGCTCCCTCACATTTCAAGCTTTCCCTTTCCTCGTCGAGAATAATACCGGGAAGGCGAAAAACCAAATGAGGGGAGGGAGGAGGGAATGAAATGTGAATCGGAGCAACGCCGTTCCTGTCCTCCGCGTACAGACGAACACTCGCCCTCTGCCGGAGGTTACGGCGAGCGGTGGTATTGAGAACCACAATCCTCGAGGTTCTCGCGCGCCCCCCATTCACATCCACTTGGTCCACGTGCATCAAGGACCCTAGTGCGCATTCCTCTCAATCTCACAACCCCCCTTCACCTTCGACTGAGACACTAATGCTTCACGAGTTTGACCTCTCAGAGTCTGACCACTCGAGGTGAATGACGAAAAGCCCCCCAAGAGATAGATAAATGCAGGCACGTGAACGCTCTTTTCCATGGGTGGAATATATCCGTTCCGAAATTCAGAATTATATCACACGGATTCGGATCGGGAGAGCCCGAACACACGCTTCATCTCCGTCATTCGAACTCTCCCGTTTCGTTCGAACAGATGAACGAGATAATTCTAAAATGCCGACCTAAACATAGACACGAAGGGCTGTCGTGAGAGAACAGATGTACCCTCCCCTCCCCCCCCCCTTCCCGGGAAAACAAGACGTAATCGGAAAGTATTCTCACAAGGCCATGACGAAATTCTATTAGAAGTAAATCCCCGGTATATATAAAACCGGTCGCTTCAGTCATTTCAAGGGGAGGGAAATACTGGTCGGTAATGCGAATTGGAAATTTGCTCACTATGGTAGGCAGATTCACTATTTTTTCCCAATGGATTCCAACATCGATTAGGTTTTAAGTTCCCACCCATAAATTTCAGGGAGTTGATTCAGCGAGAGGCAAAGTGATTCCTCGTGCCTTCACACTACAGTCACGAAATTTCAGCAGCAGCACTTACTGGTCTTCCCTATAAAAGGATGGCAGGGAGATGTGAGAGGCTGTGGGGATGATGGTCAGCCGAAAAATGTTTTTTATTTCCCATCATCGTGTTTACTATCTCCCGCTCTATTAGCCCCGCCGAGGTACATTAGAAGCACGAATCACAGGAACGCATTCAACGTCCCCCCCGGGAGGACTTGTGACGACCAACGTCCGACTACAAGTCTGTTCCCACTTGTGGTCGGACCACGGGGCGATCGAAATTAGGGCCCACACCAATCAAGCCGGGCCCCTCTGCGCCGAAGGCCCCCCTGATCTCCTCCAACCCCCTCACTATGCCCAACACGACGACGTGGACACTACCCACCGATACACGGCACAGCCATCCCTCAAGCACGCAGAGAAGAATCTACAGAAGAAGAATGCAAATCCAAACATGTCTTACGGAGGTGAGCTGTGACGAAAAATAACAGAAATGATCAGTTTTTCTTGAGGGTTGGTATACTCGTATTATAATACGACTCGTATAAATTAATATTTTACGTACCCTTAGAACGGGTATTACACCGGCGCACTTAGCTTCCAATAACGGAGTGATAGGTAAGAAAAAGTTTTACAAATCTTCTAGTGCTCATTCATTACTGTTCATACATGTTCCCTGTATTGTGATTAAAGAATTCCATACGAGAAAAGAATTTACTAAAAAGATGAAGTTAAAAAAAAAAGCATCCAAAATAGGAAACTGGAGACGCGATCGGTATTTAGACGTCGGGCCGAGACTGGGGGATGAATAATGAATGCAAACGCTGCGACAGCAGGGACGATATATCGCTGGCAATTAAGTAATTAAGTGTCTGCAACGGGTGTGGGGGAAACTTCACGCCGCATCCATTGTTCCATAACAAAGCAGCATCTCCTACGGACGGGCGGTGCGGCCACGCTCCGATGCACCTGCCTTCCATTAACCCCCGCGCCCCCACGGGGGTCGTCCCTGTCCATCCCTTCATTTTTCAATCCCTCCGCCCGACCTTAACCCTTCTCATGTGCCTCGTCATCCGTATGTGCCACGTCCGAGGTTGCGCTTCGTGTCGACGGTGAAGGCCGGATTGGATTCGGGAATGGGGGGCGGCAGAAACCGGGAACAAGAAGAATACGCATGGGGTGCCGGCGGGACGGGGTCAGGTGTCGCCCAAGGGGTGTTGCCGTCGCCGGCGAAGGAAAAATCAGCGCTGACTGAGCGCAGCTATTGCTTGTCACAGACCGGTGTCGTGGCCTGGCGGTCGACAGCTAGTTACAATTCCAAGGAGCTCTGTATTGGAACGAAATGGTAAAAAAATGAGAAAAAAATCTTTTCCCACTGTTTACGGAGAAAAACCATTAATTACGAACTTCCACGAAAGTTATAATATTTTTAGTCAGGTTAAATCGTCCTTAAGTGAGCGGAAGTTGTCTGCGTCGTCATTAAGAATTTTCTACGTAGTGCTAATTCATTTAATTAAAAATATGTTATTTGCAAAATGTTCATTGTGAAACACTTTTCGCCTGGTAGTCATTGGATTTATAGTAAGCGACAGTGAGGCATAATATTCTCGGAAAGAAACTCATTACCTTTTGAGATAAATAAAGTCGATTTAGATCAAGATCGATCTCGTACTTTATTTAGATTGACTTGCATACAATAGAGACCATTAATTTTGTTTTGGCGATTTAGCCGCTATCAATATTCATACATTTACATCAGAAACGTAGAACTACTGGTTTTCATTACATCTTACAAGTGAAAGTATTAATCGTAATTCCCAATGGTATTAAAATTTCATCAAATTCAAAAACTCATTTCAATATTTTTCCGATGAAGCTCAAAGGATTTTTCCTTTAAATATTTAGTTATGTAAATATAATCCTAATTGTAACGATATTATCTCAATGAATACATAAACTAAACGTGTGCATGCATTAAATAAGATGAGAAAATGTGATTTAATAAATCCTGATCGATCAGGTCACACATCGAAAGTTCACATCGAAACGGCGGCTACCTCTCGAAAAAGGTTTCCCAAGCGCCATGGGAATGATAAGAAATTTAGATCAGCATTTATATGTATATATTTCAACAAATATTATCTTTGGAGTTAAGAGATACGTAGGTTTGTAGTGCGTGTGTAGATGTGAGATACGTAGTTCCTAAACTTTGAGGGAAAAACTAGCTAGAAAGGTAGGAGATACACCAAAACCGTATGAAACCAAATTTTTAAATGCTAACTACATACATACAGAATGCAAGGAGTTTCCAAAACATCCCTTTACCTATCCCCCTAAATCTAATCATCCGAAGGAGAAGAAGATAGGAGAAAAAGACTTAGCAAGGCATACGCTACATACTTCCTCGAAGATCCATACGAGCTTTCATCATCCATCGTCGCAAACCATAGAAAAAGAGGAATGCTTCCAGAGTTTATCGGTCCAATTATACGACGGCGCTGTGTAGGATAAAAAGGCCTTTTGCTTTATATTATATACGGAAGTAGCCAGAGGAGAACGGAGCGAGACGGGAGGGAGAAAGGGAGAGATGGAATGGGATAATGGAGAGCCGGTGGAGGAGGAGGATATCTAAGTCGCCGTCCTTGCCGCCGGCGGTCCTCGAACCCGAGATATCGTGACGGCGCTTCCGAAAGGGCTTTTGTGGTGCCGTCCCTTCCCCTGCCTTCTCCCCTCCGCCCGTCCACTCCCGCACACTGCCCCTCCTCGCAGCTGTGCGCCTTCCCCGCCCCCAATCGCCGAGCGGGCGTGATGCACCAAGCGAGGGAGAGACGCCTCCTATATATCTCTCTCTCTCTCGACGGGCGGGAGGAAGAGGGCGTAATAAACCGATGCAATCTTCGTTTTCCTTTTAATTGCCCCCTCCCCAACCACGACCTCCATTTAGCGTTACCCCCGCGAGGCGGCGAAGTTGAAAAAAACAAGGAGGGAAATAATTACAATAATTTGCGGTCAAACAGTGTCATTATTAAGGCCGGAGATTGGCGAGGCGGTTAGAACACGCGGGACATTCTATTATCCAGCGACCTTGTCTGGTTGGGGTGGGGGGGGGGGTGTCGGAATTGGGAGGCGTCTCCTTCCTATTTGTGATGCGGTTTTGTTCACATTACCGGCGAGTTAATTGAAACAGGGCCGTCGTGAAATATTAACCAAATGATATTTCGCTTTTCATTTATGTCGTTCCTCTAATTTTATTGCCCAATGTAATTAAGCCATTATTTCCAGATATGTACGAAACGACATAATATTACTGTCTGAAATGGCTATGTATTAAATGGCAAATATGAATGTCTGAAACTGACTGCTATGACATAAACCATAAAACCAATAAAACTGCATTTTAATTCTAACACTATGTTAATATAATCCCCGGACACTGGTCCCGTTGACCCACCACCCCGGCTTCTCATCAGATACTCTCACGGGTCGAACCAAAAGAATCTGACATAACGGCTATCCATGCTCGAGTTGGTCCTCGAAACTTAATGAGTTGGCAGACGAGTGCTTTGTCCACCAGACGAACCAGACCGATTTCAAGCGACATTTGGAAACATGAAATTTCACGCTTCGCATGAATCATCATTCCGCCTACGTCATTTTTTTCTTCCAGTTCATACATTTTCCTTCTCGGGGAGGGAAGTTTCCATTGCTTGGGGCGTGAGACAACGAGTCATCATCGCGGCGATTGTTGTGAGATGATGCCCTTGGGATTATCCGACTCGCTAGAAATCCCAGGCCTAATGGACGGACGCTCATTTCTCCGAAGATGGGTCGGACGAAGACGACAAGGCTCATCGTCCTCTCGCGGCGAGGAAAGAGGGAAGTACTTCGGCAATCGAATTCCCATCAAGCACCCGACGGGCACGGGCCCTCAAACAGGGCCCAGAAGAGGTGATTGTGATGTAGCGGATGGCGAGACGTAGGAAAAACTAATGGGTAGTTGTTTCGGCGTGGGCGTTTTAACATGGTCTAGGCACTTATATATCTAAAAGTTGGCCCTCGAAATCTCTTGAATGTACGTTCATGTCCACTATTTGTGGCAGAAGAAAAAGATGAGCATATTATAAGTAATAGGGGCGAGAATAGGCCAGAGGTAGCGTGTTTGCCTTTGGAGCCGGTGGTCTTTGGTTCGATACACGAGACCGGCAAATATTTTTCAGCTTAGAAAACAATTTCATAATGGTTACTCGGAACCAGAAAACCACACACAAACAGAAAAACACAATAATGGTATTTCAGAACGAGAAATACATCGAGAAAATAAACTCCTACTAAAAAACTACTCCGACCCATGGTGAAAGGCAGCAGTTTCACCATTAGGCACTGGTGGCGCAGACCGAGTGCGTCGCCCGGCATCAGCTGCGGGTGAGAGTGAAGTTCACAGTAACAGCCGAAGTACTGCGATGTGGAAGGCAAGGGGAAACTACCACATTATTCTACCTAGAATATTCAGCCTTGCCTTGCATTCCGATAAGAGTAGGAGAATGTAGCAGCTGCAATAAACCGATCCTAGGATTGAAATACCGACGGAACGAAATTTAAGCAATTGAGGCGGGAGGAGAGAGTGCAATGTATCGCAAAAGGAGGTTCACTCAGCCCAGAAAGAAAAGGTTGGGTGCACACCACAGCCTCTCAATCATCACAACTATCCTGAAGGTATTTGAAAGGTTTTTTTTTATCAGAGCCAATTTAGCAGATAATATTTCGCCATTTCATGCACATGCGAAAGGGCCACTTTTGAAATCATTTCAAGATAAATTAATATAATCGTCCTCGGCATTCCGTCAACTGTAGGGAAACGGCACCATTTCGCCCGCAGCATATTTAATGGTCATTATTTTTTTAGAAAAAGCAGAGAGAGAGGAACCCTGGACCTCCAGCTGCACCATTGAATGCAGCCAGCCGAGAATGCACGCGAGCACATTCCGGGAAACTCACGGAGGTGAAAATCTTATTGCTTCTGTCTTTGAAAGAGCGCATTAGGCTCAAGAAATAGTCTTTCGCCCCGAATGACGATTGGAGGGGGTAGTGTGTGTGGAAGGGGGACCAGGGGCGCCCACTCTCTTGCAAGGGGCGAGAGGAGGAGAACTAGCGGCGATGCTCCCGCTCGCGGAGGGGCGAGCGACCAAACGCACAAGATTACAGTGGCCCATTACAGAGATGGAGAGAAACATGGCACGCACGCACACTGCTTCAAACACATACGTATACATAACGGGGAGGGTTTGTCAAAGAGACGGTAGACTCTCGTGATTAGGAAAATAACAAAAGAGCCGAGTAAATTATCGACTTTTCAAGACCTAGAGACCACCCCTTCGTTAACGGATGATATCCTTGCATGGTATATAAGTGTTTGACTGTGTTTAGAACGATATATATATTTTAACCATAAACACAGTAATCAACCCGAAGGTCGGTTTGGTAGGTGATGGTGGAGATCACCCAGTACTGAGCCCTATACGGCATGCGAATATTCACACATCAGGGTAGGGGGCCCAGTTCCTTCCCCTGTGCCGGTTATGGTTTCCCAGGAAGATCTAGTACCCGAAAAATCACATAGCTTGGGTGGAGCTGCAGGTGCCCAGAGTGCCTTGCCCGGGAATCGAACCCGTGACCCTCCGGTCGGTAGTCAAACGCTCTACCCACTGGACTACCGCGACCCATATATAGTATATATATATATATGTATATATATATATACATATATATATATGTATATACATATATATATATGTATATATATATATATATATATATATATATATATATATATAATATCCCGGTTAATATCCCGATCCCTACTTGAGGTACTTTATGGAGAGCACTATGAGGGAGTACGCCATCCGTCGGATGGGACGTTAAACTGCACTTACCCTTGGCACTTTTGCCTAAGAGTAGGCTAATATCGACGCCGGGTTTCTCTCCACCCTTCATCCTTTCCTGTTCATCCCCAATGGCACAAATGACCTCAGCTGTCAATCGCCTCCCCTGAAACAACTATCACTACTACGAAGGGAGGTGAAAAGTGCGTGGAGTAGAACAAATGTCTTATTGTAATGTCGTATGGCACTGTGGTATCTAGCGTCGTACTAGGTGAGGAGACTTAGAAATGTGGCATTGTGGACCCCTTATCCTCCATTCCTATCTAAATCCTGGAGAATATGAGCCTCGCTGTTGGGAGGACTGCCTTGCAAGATTGTTTCTGAACAGGTGATTGCGCGCACACAGGGGTAGTACGATGCATGTCACAAGTGCACGTGACCGGGGCCACGCACGGACTTGCGGCCCCTCCGCGTTTTACCGCTCGGCGCCTGTAGGTTGGGGGGGGGGGCGGAGGGGAGCGTTGGGCCGGTTGGGGGGAGCGTGGGGGAGGGAGAGAATTGGGGGCACGAGGGGGGGAGTGAGCGCACTGGGGGGAAATAAGAAGAGGAGGGAAACGGGAATTTGAAAAGAGCGGTGCGTGATGAGCACGGATGATTCGGGTGGGACGCGGATCCGAGGAGACTCCCCCCGGGGCTGCGGCGGTGACGCGGTGGGGGAGACGTCACCGGTGGTTCCAGGCGGGGCCATCGACCCCCCCCCCTCTACCACATTGCGGCGACGAGGGGAGATCTGAGGACGGGGGAAGCAACACTGCACCAAAGGGAGAAGAGCTAACAAGTGCAAGGGAACACTTTCTACTCCATTTTGGTAACAATTTGACTGGTGAGAAATATATTAAATTATCTTCCTCACAGGGACTCTCGATCAGGTGTTTCAAGCATGCATTTTCAGCTCGCAACAAGAGTTTTAAGGTCCCGAATTCGCATGTGACATTATTAGGTCTCAAACCAATATCTAAAACTAAAATAAATTCATCCAGTTTATTTTTTTAAATTTTTAATTCTGTGCCAAAATATACGCGCTCGAGATTTTTAAAAATATGATTGCTCAGGGCATCGATTATTATATTTCTTTAAAAGTTTAAATTAGAGGTAAAATTGACGCAATTAACCCATACACCATACTAATGCAACTCTCCCCAAGGTATACAGGTATCCCTGGTATACAGGTATATAGGTATTCCCTGTATAAGGAATCGTTCAGTTGAAAAAGCCACTAACCACGTTTAAAATTTAACAAACATTACGTCTCAAAGGCCACTGAGAGTGTTATGTCGGATACGCATATTTTGCGCATCTTTGATACCCAAGGAAAGGATAATTACTCTAAAAATACGTTCAATGTGTCAAATGAATGAATGGTTCCTAATTATTTTTATGTGACGTTTTTCGCAAAGATTTGACTGCGCACATAGATAAAGGTACGATTTCTTCAGCGATATTCGTCTTTGTAGCCATCTTCGTTCAAGTGCGACTGTTTTAACTTTCTCGATTCCTTTTCTTCACATTTTGTCAGGGGAGAGATCATATTTATGGAAAGGGAAAAACGTCAGGTTCAAAGGCGTGGAGATACCCCAAGGAGGAAGGGTTCTAAATAGAAAGCTCTCGTGAAATGATAAAAACGAAAACCTTAAGAGTGATTTACAACGTTTAAGGACACCCCACGTACTCCGGCGCCAATTTTGATTCAGCCGGAAGGCCGAACAAAAAAATCAAGCTGCTCCTGTCGTGCACATAAGCCCGGCTTCCCCTCCCATCCCAAACCCCCCTCTATTCTCCCCCCTATTACTCCTCTGGCCACAAATTTCCTGGTAGACGTCTCGAAAGATGTGGCAACAACACACGCTCCGACCATCTTACTCTCTTCCTAAGGATGAGATACATACATATACATATATATATATATATATATATATATATATATATACATATATATATATATATAACATACATATCCACACACATATACACGTATGCATATACATAGCCCCTTCGCTGTCCCCTTTCCAAAAATCCTCAACCGCTGCAACTCTTCCGATGGCATCCCTTTTCTCTCCCCCCCAAGTCAAAAATCTCCCTCAGCACGAATGGGAAACTCCTACAACCTCCACTTCTGCGTCTTCTTAGGGCCGCCGCCCGAAATTTACGAGGGCCACGGACCTCTTTCTCTCTTTCTTTCCCCCTCCGCCGGACTCATAGTGCGTCGGTCACGAGTGTTTCGTAGCGAAAGCCTTGCATTCGGCCGGCAGGGATTGCGTTCCTCTCTCTATTCCCATGGAAGACGCCAATGAACATCGCCTTCTTCACCCCCCTCCACTTCCCTCCAAACCGCGAGGTCCCCTCGCTGATACTTCGTCAACGTCCTCCTCTCCCATTTTTACATCGTCCTCTCATTTCTTTTCTTCCCTGGCGACGAAATACTCCATTCCTTCCACGCCACACATTTCCACCCGCCGTGTTTTCCATCTTGCCTCCTTCGCCTCGGAGGAGAGTTTCTGGTAAACAAGCGCACGTGAAGCATTGCTGACGATTTCAAATCGAGCCGCGGTAATTGTGACGTTGGTGGTGCAAGGTGTTCCGTTTCGATACAGCGTCGGCTTACGATATATGGTACACACACACATACGTGTTTGCGACAATTGAGACACCTCGGAGGTCCTCGTTTTCCTTCGACCTCCAAGGGATTTCTTTCGAGCCGTTGTTCCGGAAATTTCGTCGACAGTGGCTGTAACGAGCAATCGGAAGAGGAGATGTCTGCATGTGTTACCAAAGGTTTCACACCCTCTTATTAGCCAAGAGAAAAACTATGCACTTTGAAATGAGTTTTATTCTGCAGGGACAAAAACTGACAGTTAATGTATGGAGCAATATTTGCACAGCAAATACTTCAGGGGCTTAGGTAGTAAAAGAAATATATACAAGATATACGTGTATACATGTAGAGTCCCGAGCAAGCCTCTCTAGGTACCTTCAGCTGCAGCCAAGCTGTGTCATTTTTTGGGTCCCAGATCTTCCTGGGAAACCATAACCGGCCCAGGGAAATAAACTGCCCCCCCTTACCCTGTTGTGTGAATTTAACATTCCGTATACAACTCAGTACTGGGTGACCTCTACCATCACCTACCAAACCGACCATCGGGTTGATTACTGTTTTAATGGTTTTATATACGTAGACACAAATATCTCTCTTAATGTGAACATCAGTTTGAATGAATCTTACTAAAACGACATGCAGCATTGTCAGTTTGATGTAAGGGGGTTGCAGCCATTAACCCTCGTTCACAAGGCTAGCCAATAATCTGACCTGACGAAAATCGTTTACATTCTCGTAGTAAACACAGGTCAACAAATGAATAGTGTGTTTAATCTCACAACATTTTCCTTTTTACTATATTCACGCAAACTGAGCACAACCGAACTGGCCTCATTCGTATAAGAATATCATACTCTTACAACGTCTACTTTCAATGTTTGGTTTGAAATCCGTCCGTCGATTAAGACTAACAAAAACATCAGGCGCAACGGATATATGTAATACGATGCATCATTTCTGGAGCAGTAGGATTAACGATGCCTCGTTCTTCACTATAAAACCTCCGACGTTCTATTGAATATGCACTATGGTCACGTTCCTTGGATTAACTCGGCGATGTTCGAATATAATTTAGCCGACTGATTTTATTGTTGCTGTTTTTGTTTTCAATGTATGGATGCATTCATTTATAAAAAATTTTGCGGAGAAATGGGCACTCACGGAATATTCATAAACATTTATTCTCAAAAATCCTTTCGATTTACTTCTTATGAGCATTCAATTCTCTACCATCTCACTTAATGGCGTTCTTCCTCCATTCCCAATGCAATGTCCATATATTAAACCGCCATTCCCATCTTTTATCTGGGCTGTCTCTCCCGGGATAAGAACTGCACTACCAATCTACCCTTCCATTCTCATTTCTTGGATATCTTTCGGCAACCCGTTTTACTGCCTCTTAGACATTGGGTCAATAAACTCAAACCTCTCCTGACAACCAACCGAAAACATTCTTTTTTTAAACAATTTATTCATTGAAGACGCCGAATTATGACGTGATTCAGTACTCTGCCTCTAGTCAACAAGTTCATGCCGGAAAATGTCCTCCCTTTCAGGCCTCTCTTACTCAATCCGTGAACATCGCTGCGAACGAATAATCTTTTGGGCTAATTTCTTCAATTCCACCGTAAAGTAATATGGGTTTGTTTGGATATTTGGTTTTTCTACAAAATATCAGATGCCAACAAAAGTAAGCGAAATGTATGGTACGAGCTTGTACAAGCTTCTTTGGACGTCATGACGATTGATGTTTTGACAACGGAGACCAGACTAATGCGTTACCTACATTGAATAGCGCAACAGTTTCTCTATTCAAACAAATTTGACAAGCCTCAAGGATTTTCTGTTAGAACTCCGAGATGTTCCAATTATTATATTATTCCTATTATTATTATTAATATATTAATTCCTAGGTGGCAGGCTCATTGCCCACGCCCTCCCGCGGCTTACAGAGAGTAATTCTACTTAATTTTTTTTAAATAAACGTATTGCACATTCTTAAAACTACTTGCATCTCTCTCTAAGATTAACATTTTTTTTCTCATTTGAATTTTATCTCAGATTATTCTCACACAAACGAGGATGTTTTTATTAACTAGGTTGAACCGTTTCCAAAATGTTTCCGGCACAAATCTCTCTTCCTGTGTTGAAATTGTCTCGTCCTCCTCGGATTGCCATACGAAAAATCTTGGCGCCTTCTCCGCCCCTCCACCACTTCCCTCCACCCCCCCCTTCCTTCACCGCCTGACCTCGACCCCCCGACCCCTCCTCCCTCCGCCCCCGAAAGTGAATCCCAAGGACCCATCCGCTTGAGTAGGCCGGCCACCATTTGCTCCTCTCTTCCTTCCTCTCCTTAGTCCTTCTCCATGCCTTTCCGTTCTGCTCTTTTTTTCCTCAGTCCGGTTTTCCTCCAACAGACCTCTCTCTTCCTCCTTCCTTTCCCTCCCCCCCCGGGTGCATCGCTCCACCCGCCCCACCACGAACCGACACGGGCGGCGCCCAGTACACGCACGCAAACGGGAGCATCTCTCTTCCCCACCAATCCACTCATTCTTGCTCCCGACAAAAACTCACCCACGCATAAAAAAGGCGGAGGTGGACTCTCCCTTAAAGCAGAGCGGTGAACCAGTTCAAAGGATTGTACACATATCATAAATAATTTGGCGACGCAAGTACTATAGGAACTGAGCAGCAATAAGGGTCTTCAGTACTTAAGTGGCCTTTCGTGGGACAAATACCAATTCTCAGAAATATTTCAAGGCCCGTCCCTGTGGAAAAAAAACACGACATAATAAATACTCGTAAAATCTGAATTAAACTATTTTGTAACTCTACATACTCGCCTATCTCCATTCAGTCTAACATGTCTATTCCTTTCCTGCCTCTATCTAGTTTAACCTCTAACACAGAACATTCCATTCCCACTCATTGTGCACTACCCGTTCCATTACTTGTTAATTCTTTGCATGAATTTCTCGCAACAAACCTTCCCGTTCCACTACGTATCCTGAAACGTTTTCGATTTTTCTATGCGTCATCTTAATTTCAACGTGTCTGATATGATAAATTATGAATACGACTATATATGTAAATGTTGTTCAATATCTTGCGAGTCAATCATTTTTCTCCATTTTTTAATACATTTCATGTATGCATAAATAATTAGGAAGATAAAAAACTTCCTCTTCCCACCAGTAAAACCAAAAATGCCGTCATTCCCATCCTTTCATTTAAGAAGGTTAACAACGACTCTCCGAAATATTATCGAAAACCAGTGAGTGTCCTGTTCCCGTGCCTTTCATATGTCTGCAGACAGGCCAAAATTCTTGATTACTTGATAATATCGGGGTGGGGAAAATGTTTTCGGCCCAATACTTATTGAGAACGTGGACGGTTACAGACCAGACCAATTGCCACTGCAATAGGGCATTTGAGAAGAACATAAGAATTAAAAATACTTACGATCTGTTTTTGTGAGGAAAACACCCGATATTAATTTAACAAGCACACGCCCCTTCATTCAAGAATTCCCGCTATATAAGGCTTTCAGGGGACGCCCGAGGGGTGGGTTCTCTGCAGGGGGCTCGGCCCCCCTTCTTCCCTCCATCTTTCCTACACCCGCAGCCCGAGGAAACCCCTCGCTCCAACGACCACCCCCATTAAGAAGCGAGAGAAATTCAATATCGTCCGATTGGCTAATTTCGACTGCGAAACTCCCATCGAAACTCGGCAGAGAATGAAAAACAAATTTCCAAATCCAAAGGTTACGTCCGACGAACCCCTGTCGAACAAATGCCACGATCCAGAGAAATGAGCAAAGATGGAGAGCATGGCTGTGGCAGGGTTGGAGTGGACGGGGGCGGGTGGGTGGGGATGTATTCACGTCGCGGGGGAGCAACACGTGGGCAGGAGGAGATGATTCACGCGCTATAAGAAATACACCCACACCAACCTCCGACATGCAGATCGTTGCAATCAATACAAGCCTTCTTAAGCCAGGATAACCTTGTCTTATCTTTTCGGAGACCCGCGAAGTACTTGGCGGGTATGACTATTTGCACAATCACGAATGTGAACGCGAGCTCTCGAAGGCGACCACTGTCACCGGCTGGTTGACAAATACCTCTGGATCCCCACGGCAACGTTTGTTTTTGGCAATACAACGGACCAAAACGAGCCTTCCACGTTGATTAAATCCAAATAAAAATATCATTTAATTCAATAAAGGAGCGAGTGGTTATCAGCATTAGTTTTATCGGGAGGCAACCGATAATTGAGGCCATTTTCGCCGGTAGGGATTGATATGGGTGATTCGGTAAGGGTTAGGGTGTTCAGGGATTGGAAAACGATCGAGAGAAACCCGGCGTCGGCATTTTCCAGCACTCCTGACGAAAGGCTCGGGTAGAAACGGATCCACAATTGTAAGACCCTTCCGATGGACGGCGTACTCACAAGTACTCTTCATGTAGCGCTCCAGGTAGGGATCGGGATACCACCGAAAAATCCTACCAACTCCGGGATTCGAACCGGGACCTTGGAAGCGGGAAGCCATTGGAATAGTCATCCGAACCTCGTAAATAAGACGAGATAGCATTTTTCAAGAGTGATAATATCACGCGGTTTTTAAACCACTCTTTTTCGAATCAAGATACGTAGTAGCATTCATTTAGGACGCAGCAACCTGGAGGAATCAGAAAAGGAAAATATTTAACTCTTATTTGACTTCGTAAATTTTCCACAAAAAAACCTTAATGCATCCCGGATGACGACCGGTTCAGACAGTTTTCACCGGGTGATATAAAAATCGTCAGAACCAGATTACGACGACAATCGCCGAAACCGGTCGTGATTCCGTGTATGTAAACATCTTTTATTGCGGAAAGACACAAACAAAAAAGTCATCATCATATGGTATCAAACTCAAGATCGGTTTGGAGGTAGCCAACTCCATTCCATCTTGCTGCCTCCCATCAATCTCTCAATTCCTTCCGAGAAATGTCGAAAAAATACGAAACTGTAAACTCAGAGATGAGGACGTCGGAGGTGGCGCCGTTTGGCTGCGCAAGTCCGTCGCCCTCCCTCGGGGGCAACGCCACCCGCAACCCACGCCGCCGCCCCTCATTCTTCGCCAAAGGGGGAGATTAACCACGAAATCGGTCGGAGGGAGGGGGATGTCGAGGGGTTATTTCCGTCTCTCCGTACTGGCCCAAGCGGGGACACCATGGGGGCCTCGGTCACCAGGTTGCCCCGGGGGACATCGACTCTGCCGTGAATTTTCAACTCCCCCACATTCCTCTCACTCCAATGCCCCTTGGTTCTTCCGAACCCATAGAGGGCATGCAAAGGCATATCTACCTTGTATACCAAAATGTACAATCGCAATAATGACTACCGCATTGGGGCGGGGAGGGGGTTGGAAGGACGCCGATACCGTCCACGTCTCTCACAAAATAATAATGAAATTCTTGAGGACAGTAAACATCCTTATCCCGAAAGAAAACACTTTATTTCGTTATACTATCGAAAAATCATCCTGACCTACCATGAATTTCAATCTTCACGCCACCTCTTCTTATCGTCAAAACTTGGATATGAATCGTTGTTTTGAACGGCGTGGAAACATGGCCATTGAAGCAGAATGATATGCATAGATTGGTGGCTTTTGAAATGTAGACGTGGAGAAGGATGGAACGGCGAAGTTGACTGAAAGGAAAACAAACGAGAAAGTTCTGGGCATGGTGGAAGAGAAGAGAGGATTGTTGGAAGGAATCAAAAGAAGAGAGGAAAAATGAATTCAGAGTGTTTTGATTGGCAATGAGATGGTGAAGACTGTGATGGAGGGGAGAAAATTGAGCAGACGAGAAAGGGGAAGGAATTGTACAGGAACGTTGGTTGGAATGAAGGGGAGAAGAGAAATAAGTCTGTGGAATTGAAGAGGGACTTACTCTAGTGCCCGATTGCCAGTTGTGTTTTTGGTTAGGAGAAATTGTATCGGCTGTGTCCATCCAAAACCCACGGCAGCAGGTAGAATACAAAGAAAAATCGCATGGGCTTTGATACTGACACCGAAAAAACAATCCGGACGACGCATTACATTGACATGCAAGAGGCAGGAAAACTAATGAAGTCTAATTTAAAGAATCATTTTTCCTTCCACAATTCCTGAGGGCAACGGTAGAAAACATTACGTTCGACAATTCGAATTATCCTAAAATAATGTTAACTAATGCTAAAAAAACACCATCACCCTCGTGGCTGGTAGCATAACAACAGCCCATGGAACTTCCCCTCGCGGCGCGTCGAAGGGAAAGACATGCATGGAACATCGCATTGGACATACGAAGCCCACACACCTGTGCTCTCTCCGCAGATTTGCATTTCATCCATCGCTAGCGCACGAAACATGCGACTGTACACCAACCCCACACTCCATCCGCATTTTTCTGCCCCTCTTTTTCCTTCCCTTAAATTCCGAAAGAGCTTCTTTCTGCCACGAATGGGTTTCCCTGGAAATTATTAGACGGCGATAATTATTTAAGAGTATTTTCTGAGAAATTGCACGGTTATAATGGACTTTTATTTTCACTTCTTCCGTTGGGCCTCAATTAAAAAAATCGGAAATCATGAATTAGCGTGTGCTGCACGCCACGTCCGGATATGCAATTCAGGGCGGTAAATATTCCCAAGAGGTCACCTTTGCATTCTAATCAGATGAATAAAAGTATACATTTCGTACTTGTCCGTTTGATGGCGTGATGACCTAGAGCGCTTGAGTGCTGGGAGAACAAGCCTTGTGATTTTTTCCGGATGTCAGATTTATCTGGGAGACCTTGGGCGGAAACGAGTCGAGCAATTGACTTCCGTACACGCTTGCATATGTTCTTGCTTGTGAGAGGGGCTTGACATGAGGTGAGCCTCCGCTCCGAGAAAACCTTATGCACACGCTGGAGGCCGTGACCGTTCTTTCCCGGGTCCTTCCTCGGGGAAACGTAGTGGTTTTCAAACCGCAAAGCATTCCACTTCAGATGTCTTCCCATGATTTCAACAGGGAAACACCTCAAGGGAGCACAGCGCACCGTCACGTGCCCGGGTGTCAAGAGTGAATGCAAGGACAAACGGAAAATCACATCAGATGGAAAGATTTTATGATAAGGTCCAGGATCCAGATCGAGTCGATTTTTTTTTTAACTTTAGTATGAATTTCGAATCATTTGCGTACTCGTACAAATATTTACAAGCAGTTTGCAAATACATTTTGGACACATAGCACGGTGATGGAATAAGGAAGAATCCACTTTTGTTGCGATGTCGAAATACTATATTCACTCAACAGACGAGTCAAATGGAATAACACCGACCGATTAACTCGCAAGTCGTCATCGCCGCCGGATTCGGCAGTCCGTTAACAAACTATGACCAAATGTGGATGTGTTATGTCTAGGCGGGAATCGTCGTGAAAATAGTCTTCGCTATTATTGATCCCCAAGTTGATATTACCTTAAATAAGATCTTGCTTAAAGTGATATCTACTCAACATCTTATTTAGCTTCCGGGACTTTAGTGAATATTTACAGATGTACATGCTAGGTATTAAAGCGTCTCACAACTCCGCCAAAGTTTTCTTACGCAATGGCATCCATGAAATAAAATTTTTTGAACAACAAATAAAAACAGCAACGATCCCACAAAGGATATACTGGCCTTCGCGCAAGGCCATACGCCTCCGTGGAAGATGGAGTCATTACAGACGGCACGAAGGTCTTCAAGGGGCCCTCACCGAAGGGCGATCACCCTCCACACTGTTATTGATCTAAGAAAAATTAACTCATCAGGTTATTTACTTAGTAACAGTAACTTAGAATCCATTTCCATTGAACATTTTTCATTTCGCGATCCGGTTTCAAAATGTCATCGCCATCTTCAAATTATCATTACCTATAGCTTTCTCATTGTCTCATCGATGATCGTAGAGCCCATTGAGGGTGAACATTTTCCATATCGCTGTCGAGCGGAAGCAAATGTTTCCTCCCTTATCCACCACCCGCTCTGCAAAGGAATAGCTGTGATCCTCACCACTACAGATTTTTGAGGAAACAGAAAAGTAACGAAGACGCAGAAATAACGGTAATTTAGTTCGTGGCTTCTGTAACCACTCGAAAAGGGGGACAAAAACGAAGGCCAAGGGGTTGGGGGGGAGGAGGAGGAGGAGAGGGAGAGAGTCCCCTCCTCTCCTTTCCCATTGATCCAACTGATGGGATTTGCAGGCATTTTTTGAGACGGAAAAAAGTTCCCCTGCTCGAGAACGGCACCAACACTCGCGGACGGCAGGCAAGACCGTTCTCCCCAACCCTCCTCCCTCGGCTGTTGAAACCACACCGAGGTTTCTTTTAGGCCGAGGTAATTCCCTTTGAAATGTCCAAGCGCGCAAACGCAGCGACAAAAACAACTTCCCGAACGGTAATGTAAACAAAAGTCCATTAAGGAATACGGGTCTCCGTGCGCGCCTTGAAAGGGAAGCGTGAGGAGGGGAAGAGGAGAATTGCGTATCACGGAATATGCATAGTAATGACTCTATTTCGATGCTTTATATATTTATGGCATAATGAAATATATAAGGGGGAACGAGGATCTTGTTTTCACAGAGTTATAAAAACGGGTGGGGATTTTTCTCCATGCCTACTTCGATAGCATCTACGCCATGGTCGTGTCAATAACATCAGAATGATAATAAAAACGAAAAAATCTTCGGAGAAAACGTTTTCGATGCAAGTAAATAAATAACAAATTTTTCGAGACGAGAGGAAAGGACAATATTTCTGAAATTCCATGACGCTTTTGTTGAAAGACGCGTTGAATATCAGGGGTTGCTTCAATGCATAGGGACCACATGAAGCAAGGGAAGGGCAAATAAAATGTTCGCCCAGTCAATATTTTTTAAACAGGGTACGAGGGTCGCCAAGAGAGTTTTGAGATACACGAAAACTAAAAAAACTCAAAATAATTTTGATTACTATATTTTCTCAAAATACTCGCCACGACATTCTATATATTTGTGCGTAGAAAAGTATGAGACGCGATATGCTTATAAGTGCAAAAACATCCCTCTCTGAGTCCGAATACTGCTAATTTCCCATCTTGATTTATTAAAAAGAAACTCCAGATGAGATCTGAGAATATGAAGAAGTCATTCGGATGATTACGACAGATCTCGCGATGACTTCGGAAGGGAAAATTAAAAAAAATAAAAGGAAACGAATTCCGCTAGCCTTGAGCTTGTTTTGTTCGACATTAACCCCGGGAGATGAAAGAGCGATTAGGTCTAGCCCGCGACATGACTCATGTCGATCCTACGCGGAGATTGTTAACCTCAAATTAAACCAATGTCGAGAAAAAAGAAAGTCCGGGGCGGCGCAACGGTTTCGCACCGTTGGTTCGACGAAATTGAAGCCTCGGGTGCAGTGGCGTCATTATCGCGGGCCGAGAAATAAACCTCCCTCCCCCGCGGTGTGCCTTCGTGTCCGTCCCTCTCCCAAACAAATATAGTTATAAGACCGACACGGATATTGCTCGCAGATAAGCTTCGATCGCTGATTTCCAACGAGAGGAGGTTGGGGAGGCACACGCGTCGACACAATCGAACGCGGGGCCGGAATTGCGTTCGCTGACGCATTTTGTATTCCGTGCCACAAGACGTTTACGGCGCTAGAATTTTCTCCCATTGCCGCATCGATTTTAGCCGTCGACCACCACGACGGAATTTTCTGATTCGTCTTTAAGATTTCAAAAACATTAAATTCGCAATAAACCACGCCCTCTGGACGAAAATTATCCACGAAAAACCGTGCGCACCACCTCTGTACCCAGGGTGGACTTTGTCCCAATTGGTGTTCACATGTTCCTTCGGGAAATATCCGAGGGCAGTGGGAAGGTATCGGAAGAGATTTTAATTGATTGTTTTGTGAAGTAACGAACTATTTTTGTGAGGAAATGAAATGCGAGAACCAAGAGGTAACATGAATTGGACGCTGAGAAGAATGATAATCGTTTAATTAATAAAGATATATTATTTTTAGCAACTTAAACGGATACTAATTTCACGCACTGTTTCACATGTTCCTAATATTCTCGGAAGCCTCCCCGAGAGGAGAAACGTCAATGGTCGCGTTCAATATGTGTGTGTGTGTGTATATATATATATATATTGTATGTATATATATATATATATACATATATATATATATAGATATATATCATATATATATACATATATATATATATAGATATATATATCATATATATATACATATATATATATAGATATATATCATATATATACATATATATATATATATATCTCTATTGTCCATCACATTGTTCTTGGGAATGATAATTGAGGTGGTTTCCCGTTGCCTTCCTCAATAGTGTTTTTAACGTGACACCATCACTTACTGGCCGCCCCACTGGGGTCAGACGCCATTGCAGCCGCCTCACTGAGGAACAGACGCTGCGTGGACTACCTTTCGTCTGGCTCCTAGCCTTCGACCTATCTGGCATGGGTGACCCTACCAGGAGCAATTTTTACGTTTTAAAAAGATAAGGCAGGGGCGGCGAGTTAGAAAATGGAATGTAGAAGCATTAAATGGGTTGAAAAGAAAGGAATACAAACAGGCGGTAGAGAAAATCATGGAGGACGGTAAAGAGCTAAGTACTATTGAAGAAAAATGGGAATGTATCAAAAAAGGGTTGTCTAAAGCGGCAAAAGACACTATTGGAACCGTTAACGCTAAAAGGACTCGTAAACCATGGATCGCGGATGAGATGATTACAAAAATGGATGAGCGGCGAAAATGGAAGAATATAAATACAGAATTAGGCAAAATGAAGTACAAAGAATTGAACAATAAATTGAGGCGGGCAACAAATAAAGCAAAGGAAGCATGGTGGAAGACGCAGTGCGAGAATATGGAAAGTCTGCAGAGGAAGGGGGAAATCGGTGCGCTTTACAGCATAGTTAAATCTTTATCGGGAAGTAAGAAAGGGAGATCAACGATAGCAGTTAGAGATAAGGCCGGTAAGGTAATAGTTGACGCAGGAAAGATCCAAGAGAGATGGAAGGAATATGTAGAAGAACTGTATAGTAAAGAGCTTAGACCAACAAAGTTAGACATTGAAAAGGAACATGACGTAGAGGAAGATAGCTTAGGTCCAGGCATACTAGACAATGAGATAGAAAGGGCATTAAGGGAGATGAAACTAAATAAGGCCGTGGGGGTAGATAACATTCCCGTGGAACTTTTGAAATGCTTGGGAAAATGTGGGAGGAAGAGGCTATATGGGCTGATCCGTAGTATTTATGAGGAGGGAATCTGGCCGGAAGACTTTGTGAGATCAGTTTTAGTTCCTATTCCGAAAAAGGTAAAGGCCACGTCATGTGAGGACTATAGGACAATTAGTTTGATATCCCACGCAGCTAAGGTTGTTCTCAGGATCATAAACAAAAGGATAGAGAGTAGGGCCAATGATTACTTAGGGGATGATCAGTTTGGGTTTAGGAAGGGGAGAGGTACGCGTGATGCCATTGCAGTAATGAGATTATTAATCGAGAGGAATATAGAACACAACCAGGAGGTATTTGCCTGTTTCGTAGATTTCGAAAAAGCGTTTGATAGAGTAAATTGGGAAAAAATAATGAGTATATTGCAGAAAATAGGAATAGATTGGAGGGAAAGGAGGCTAATCCGCAACCTGTACATGTCTCAGACTGCTCAGGTGAGGGTGGGAAACGGGGAGTCAGGATGGGCAGTGTTAGGAAGGGGTGTAAGGCAGGGTTGCCCATTATCACCGTTGCTGTTCAACCTGTACGCAGAAGAAATGATCAAAGAGGCATGGGAAGAACTCGAGGTAGGAATGAAAGTGGGCGGGGAATTCGTAAAATCAGTTAGGTTTGCTGATGACCAAGCTTTAGTTTGTCAGTCAGCCAAGGGGCTGCAATTCACTAAGCAATGCTTGCAGCATTGCTTAGTGAATTGGAAATTCAGTGCGACAGGTATGGGATGAGAATCAATATTAATAAAACCAAGGTTATGCGATTTTCTAGAAAGAAAAAGGCCAAGCTTAACATTAAAATAGGAGGGCAAAAGCTAGAGCAGGTAGAACAGTTTACGTATCTCGGTAGTGTTTTGGACCAACACGGTCAAAGTAGTAGGGACGTAAGGAGAAGAATTGCGCTAGGCAAAGAGGCTTTCACAAGGAGGAGGGAGTTGATGACAGGGACTTTGAGTAAGGATGTTAAGAAAAGACTCGTAAAAACTTTGATATGGAGCGTAGCTATGTACGGAGCGGAAACGTGGTCATTGAAGCAGGAGGATAGACGTAGATTGGAGGCTTTTGAAATGTGGGTGTGGAGAATAATGGAGAAGGTGAAATGGACAGAGAAGAAAACAAATGAGGAAGTACTTGGTATGGTGGGCGAAGAGAGGGGTTTGTTGGGAGCAATCCTATGGAGGCAGGAAAAGTGGATGAAGGGGGTGGTGACCGGCAGTGGGATGTTGAAGACTGTGATAGAGGGTAGAATGTTGGGCAAAAGAGGAAAGGGAAGGAACAGGATAGGGTTGTTGGACGGGATGAAGGGAGGAAGGAAGTACTCAGAGATGAAGAGGGACCTGATATAGAGTAGGATGATTGATTTTGTGTTTTGTTAGGAGTAATAAAATATTTGTTTGGTAGTTGTGTCAGTCCAAAAACCTACCTTAACCGGTAGATTACTTAAAAAAAAAGAATATATATATGGATAAAAATTAAATAGCAGATTATTAAAGAGAAAAAATGCTTCAGAATTCTGTTTAATTTTGAAGAGCGGTGAAATAAGTACGCAGGATAGTGAGTATTAAATTGATAACATTTTTCTGTTAATAAAAGACTAGTAATGACGAAATGAAGTAAATGAAAAGCGTTGAAGTTATGGAAATTTGTAATTTCCTTTTCCTAAAGCGCTTATGACGATAATATATTTCCTATGTTATCTTATCCGTTTACAGTTAACGGTGTACATTTAGTGGATGAGGGACTATTTATCAATTTCGAATAAATACAACACGATGGATCTTGAAGGTAGATACGTAAAACTCTTAAAGACTAAATTATCAAGATGCAGTATGACCGTTTGACTAATGTGGAACAGCTGCCCGGTGAGTTGGTGGGGGGGGGGGGTGGACTTTCGAAACTGGGTTTCGTACGCTAACGGAATTTATGACTAGTTTCCCGACTTCTCGAAACGAGTCGATTTCTAAAACATGAATCACCTCAAGCAAAGAGATAAAGAGACACCTCGGTAATTAATCCTTTATTGGCTCACAGAGATTACCATCCGAGCATTTGCCCGGGATTCGCCCTCGTCCGCCCCCGTGGAGGGGACACGTGGGGGTGGGGGGGGGGGATTTTAAGCAGAAGGGGCCGCCAGAGGGGCGCACACGAGTTGGGAAGGAAATTTCACCGCGAGATCTAATCGCGGAGATTGGACGCGGGAAGTTTGACCACAAGGGCGCGCGCTAACACACACACACAGACAAACACAGCGTGGCTTGGAACCCGAAAGTTAAGAGTGGAACCGAGTGGTGGTGTACGTACACCATGAGGCGTAGAATATGGTGACTTTTCAAACAATTCCTCGCCTTTTTCACATCCGCAGCTGAAAAAGGATGGCTGTACAAGGGCTGGCCAGATATTAACTTGCGTTTCCGCCATGCATGGCGGTGGGAAGTGTTAAGAGTCACAATCGTGGTATCTTAACGTCCCTCCACTCAGTACGCATCCTGTTGAGGTAGTATGCAGACTGCTTTTTTTTATTTTTGTGCCCTGAAAGCCACCGCAAGGGTGTGTGGCAGATGGTGAATACACACCAGACTAATTTTGACCCGAATATTTTAACCCCTACCGCGGTTGGAAAATGCTATTCTGATTCCTTATCGTTTGTGGAAAAAAATGATATCTTAAATTTATCTGTTCTACACATAATCTCTCTAATTTCATTTATATGATCTCGCCTTCCGTAATACGATAGGGGTAAACGATGGAGGTTCTCCTACTTTGCTCACTGCGAACTGTTAAATTGCAATAGAAAATCCCACGAGTTGAAATGCGATCTGTGATTAGGTTTTTTCTGACAAAAAAACACAAACTAATTGAAATTCACAGGTAAAAATGGCCGCACCAATGTTCAAGTTGAGGACCGCAGTGCCTAGAATTGTGACGGATGAACTGACAGTGAAAATCAACGAAAAAAATCGTGAAAATCGCCGATTTACGATTACGGATCTTCTCTAGACGTGGCTTGCAACATTGATAGTGAAGCAGAGTTGCATGCTGGGTAAACAAGTGGTTAAAATGTAAGGTTGCAGATTTCTTCAGGCATGAGAATGAAGAGCTTGTTTATCATTTTGATAAATGCTTCAATTTGAGTAGCGACTATGTATAAATATAGTTTAAGTATGTAGATTTCAAATATATATACTATATATATATATGTATATATAATATATATATTATATATATATATATATATATATATATATATATATATATATATATATATATATATATATATACAAAACTTTGCCTTGTCACTTGGTGCATATTTATTTTCAAAACGTAAGTTACTTTCTGGACAAATTCTTTGACAACTCGCGGGGTTTTCAATTTGAGTGCACATTTTAAAAGTGCACAGCGAGCAAAGTAGGAGAACCACATTATGAAGAAAGAACAATATGTGCAGGAAATACAAAGAGGGATAGTTAGATGCCGAGACAGAAGGGGTGGGTAATACGTAGAGAATGTTAGGTAAGCGGGTCAGAGGAAGTGAGAGGATTGACTTCGATAGACGGCATGAAGACAGATAGAAGGTGCGATGAACTGAATAAGGAAATAATGTAGGGCAAAACAGCAGGAAGTTAACGCTCTATACGTGGAACACAGATACGTCGTTATGGACCGCTCGTAACCTGTAATAGGTAGATTGCCTTGAATGAAAATGGAAAATATCCGTCTGGGGCGAGTAGGAAAACGTGTTAAAACAAGCCCGTAAGCATAATACGCACTAGACCGCCTAAGAACAATCGCGAATACTTGCATAACAAAAACATTCAGCACAATGCTTTAAGCGTGAAGTTGAAACGCGCCATGCGTCTTTCGGAGTTTTTCATCACGGGGACGACTCTGATTTGTTCTGATTTTCCTCCGATTCTCGGGGGATCGATGTTTCACTTCCGCGGGCGGGAATGCACTATGCCGTCCGCGGGCGACACCTCACGCGCGCGCCGAGTGCCAACCACTCGCCATCGCCGGGCCCGAGATCACGGGCGGCGACACTTCCACCTCACCCGTTTTCGACCACCCCCCCTCCCCGCCGAAGCGCACTCTTCTTCCCTCTTCTTTCTTCTCCGTGGCGACAGAAACCGGAGGGCGGGGAGGGGGCGGATCGAAGTGGGAGGGCGACGAAGTCCCTGACGTCACGGGAGCACTTCGGCGTGACAGCACAGAACGACGCCCGGTGCATTCCCGTGAGCTTTATCGGGAGTCACGAAAGCGAACACAACGTGTCTCACCAAGATTGATTAGACATTGGTTATTTAATGTTTGCGTCCTGCGCTTTTTTTCATTCTATTTTCGTCCGAACGGTGTAGACAGAGGATTTTATGAAAACATGGATATAAGACGTGGTGGGGGTATGTATTTGTTAATTTTATTTTTTTCAACGCGCTGTGTTGTTCAAATTCATTCCACAAACCCTTCCTCTCCCCGGCGCGGTGTGCAGTGGGTAGGGGTTGTTTGATTTGGGTGGGGAGGGAGGGAAGGTGGTTGGGGGTCGAGGCACCTGTTATGTTCTCGCCCCGGAGTCAAAAGTCAATTCGTTCTTTACACTTCGGTGGTCGAACGAATAAATGTTCACTTTCGACTCTCAAGGCTTGAAGGGGTTCGAAACTCGTATGCTTGCCATTTATAGCGTTTGCGTTCGCCGAAACCTCCGAAGCCTCCCTCCCAACTGACCGCGGCTGTACTTGTGACTGGATTAGAGGGGGATCCAAATCTCAAGGCAAAACTATGAATAATGGACCATATATGACACCTTGTTGTTATTACTGGTGCTATCAAACGGAGGCTGCTTACGATGGGCTCAGGAAACGAGTAAACCTTCTCATTCCTCTCCATGGACTATACAAGATGGTGCGGTGGCTATCATACTGGCTTTCCCGGGTTCGAATCCCAGTGGCGTCGACTATTTTTCACTTTTTTCAGTGAGTACGCCGTCCGTCGGATGGGACATTAAGTTGCGGACCCCTTGGCGCCGTTCGTCAATAGTAGTCTCTCCGCCCTTCATCCTTTCCTGTCCATCCCTAATGGCGCAAATAACCTTAGCTGTCGGTCGCCTCCCCTAAATACTACTACTACTATTACTTGAAGGGAGTTTGCGGGCTCCGAGGACCTCTTAAAGCTGTGCTGAAGGGATCAGTGATTATCACTCCTGGAACGGTCAACCACGCCAGATTGATATAAGGGTTGGAGCCAGACGAAAGGTATTCCTCACAGTGTGTTCTCCTCAGCGTTAACCCGTATGACACCTACGAGTCGACCATTTAAGTGAATATGTTAATAAGTGAATATGTTAATAAACAACCAAAAAACCCAATAAAAAATCCAATTTCCACTTTACGAACTTCAACACTTGGACCGAATGAGGACTTGGGCAGAAGAACGGCGAGTCGTAAGGCTACGCGTTATTCGCTCCGGGAATGTGCTCCACCTTAAAAAACATCCTCCGGTGGTGACCGAGACACTGCAATCGTCACGCTGTCCGAAGGGAAACAAGTGGGCGGATACTAGAATGCCCATGGATGTCGCTATATCCACTTTTCACAAGGAGAGCAATTACAGCGAAGTAATAAACGAGACGAGGCAATGAAATTGTTTGGGCCTAGAGGGCGGAAAAGTTTTCCCCCCTTCAACTCTATCTCTCTCTCTCCCTCCCCTTCCTTTATTACCCCCGCGGGAATGATAACTAAAAAGAAAACATCCACGTGCCCTCGCGTGGGTCTAAGGGGGGGGGGGAAATTATTACACTCCGCCTCTGCAAGAGACGCATCGCCCTCTTCGGCCTCCCGAGGCACGTGGCGAATTCCTCAGCCGAACCGACGAAATTTGCTTCCCGTCTTCATTTAATCTGTCTCACCAAATGAAAGATCCTCGCGGAATTCGTGAAAATCCTCCAACGCTCCCACATCCTCTGCTCCTCCACAACTCCCAATGGAGCGGAGATCCTATTACTATCCACCTACCGTCAATGAGGCCATAGAAATACAGAAATAATTTATTTTTCTTTTTAAAACACTACATAAAATTTTAATGACTATATAAAAATACATTACTGAAATACCATCATCGAAATTTCTGGGTTATCCAAATTGCAGATGGTATTCAATCATGCAAGAATCTCAGCTGATAATAGTTACGCTCACTTTATTACTTCTCCTTGGCTAACTTCCCCGATTACTCTTCCCTATAGAGGACACTGATTTCGGGGAACTCGAAAACGATGATAATGGTTACATTCTATGGTTAGCCTTTGGCTGCACAGCAGCAGCGTAACTGCGCTAATCAACCGAGACACCTTCCGTGAGCCTAAAATAATTAAAAACATTTTCCTCATGAATTATCCAAAGAATAAATTACGCAAAATGATTATTACATCGAAACCAACTACACATTTACCCTGTTCTTCATCGCGGGTGCTTTCGACAGTTTGCTGGGTATTTTCCATTTTTAAAATTGAAAACTTAGAAAAAAGAATGAAAACAAGAAAATCTGAGAAAATCTGTACACTCAGCTCCTAGCGGATTCCCCACCTTCGTACGGATGCGATGCCAAATATAAATACATCGAGTGGAAGATTTTTTTGGGCTGGACGTTGGCTAGGATTTCTTGGTTGAAGAGGAATGAGAACAAGGACGATGAGAATGTATGTTTGCACCGTCTTGACTAGGCGAGTTCACGGGAGGGACCGCCTCGCGGGTGGAGGGAGGGAGGGAGGGAAGGGCGGGCGTGTTGTGTGCGTGGAGGCGAGGACAATGAGGAGCGGCGGAGGAGGGCACTGGGGGCGAGAACAGGGAGGAGCAGTGCGTGGAGGCAGCACAGTCAGTAATGCACATCCCTCCGCTGAGACGATGCCCTGGTCGGGTACGGCCCATCTCGCAAGGAGACTCGGCTTGTAAGACGGCGGGGGAAGGAAAGAGCTATGGCCGAAAAGAAAACAATGACAGGGGTGGGGAAGGGGGGGGTCACAGCGCGGAACAAATGCGCATCGCATCCGCCCCTCCCGTCATTCGACCCCACCCTGTCGTAATTTCCCCACCCACTCCACGCCCAGCCATTCTCGCCCTAAATACCCCGAACCCTCCTCATCCACCCCCCCCTCTAGATTCTAAATCCTTCCTCCCCCCTACCCAATTCCCCTAAACCCGAAAACTATTTTATTTTCTCTCTCTCTCACCCAACTTCCATCCTCCCTTATGTATAAGCATGCACACTCCGGGGCTACGCGCATAAATATTCACCCCGTCCCCGTCGCCACTTACATCATCGGAGGAGGAGCACCCTCCACTCACTTTCCTCCTCCTGCTCCCAGGAAACATCGCACTTAAATAAGGGACGCCGTATCGCAATAAAGAGATTGCGGGCCCCGGGTCCGTTTGCGCGAGTGCTGGTGAACTTTGCTGGACGCAGGATATGAGCGGATTCTCCGCAATTTGGCAATTCAACTGAAAATCCGAATAAATTTGGGCACTCGGACATATAAAGCTGGAGGTAGAGACGAGATATCCAGAAAAAAGAGTCGAAATAGGTACGGGGGGGGGGGTATGGTTTTGAGGTCGTTATTACTGAGAAATAACCGAGACATCTGGATAAAATTTGTTTCACACATTTACTGATCCTCGTGTACATAATGCTGTAAATGACGACTGTTAATGTTGCTTTGTTTCGTTTAAGGGAGCCATAGATTGAAGTAACTCGTAGTATGGAGGAGATAGAGGCGTAGAGTAGTGCAGTGTGATTAGTTCTTTCATTTGAAAGGTTACTGCGCCCGGAAATTACACGACTAAATGATGCCTGTTTATGGAAATGATAGCCCTTTATATGATACTGTAGTGAGTTGAAGAAGGAATTTTCAAACTGGCCACATGTCCCTCACAGAGAGCCACTGGCCACATGTCCCTCACAGAGAGCCACTGGCCACATGTCCCTCACAGAGAGCCACTGGCCACATGTCCATTACAGAGGAACTGAGATGGTTTCGCAAAAAAAAACATGTTTGAGAAATCATTTAAATGATCATGAATGAGACTGATCTTAACTAGTGCAGGGCGTGGAAAATTATTCGCGAAAAACTACAAATGTCAAAGGTATCAGCACGTTGGGGTCCACGACTACCGACATCTCTTCAGAAGCAAACCCTTCCAAGACCTTCAATCGCGACCACCGAGCGAACGGCAATCAGAGTGATGTTGCGGCTTTGAAATTTTGCCACATCCGCCCTATCCTCCCGATCTCACCCAAAGCGACTTCATTTTATTCCCAGAACTCAAAAAAACTATTTGTGTGGTCGGGGATTTGACGACGCAAAGGACGTCGTTCAAGAGGTGTAACAATTTTATGCGACGCAATGCGCTGAGTTTTACAATGACGGTCTTAGAAAGGTCGAGAGAAACGCTGGGAGAAACGTATAACTCTGATTGGTGATTCTGTTGAGAAGTCATATGAGTAAAAAATGAAAATTAAGTTTCTATCTCGATAATTTTTCGTAATCATTGAATTTTTACGATGCCTTCTCGTACGTGACGGTCGAATCCTCAGTTTCGAATAGCTTTCACGACTCCATTTAAACTATTCGAACCATTCTCTCCTGCTTATTCAGTAGCGATGCGGAGGAAACTACATCCAAGTAGTAGTATCTAGGGGAGGTGACCGGCAGCTGAGGTCATTTGCGCCATAGGGGATGGACAGGAAAGGATGAAGGGTGGAGAGAAACCCGGCGTCGGCATTAGCCTACTATTGACGAAAGGCGCCAAGGGGTCCGCAACTTAATGTCCCATCCGACGGACGGCGTACTCACTCACCTCCACAAAAGCACCTCAAGTAGGGATCGAGATACCAGTGAAAAATATTCGACACCGCCGGGATTCGAACCCGGACCCTCTGGGTGGGAAGCCAGTTCGATAACCACCGCACCATCTTGATCCGCAATTAACTACACCCGACGACGGTTGGAGGGAAATACTCATTCTTCATGGCGAGGGAGTCGAAAGAGGTGCCGATGCTGCTTCGTGGTGTTGCAAACAGGCGACATTATTATTTATGCGCGAGCTTTCGAGAGGAAACGCACTAAAACAATTTCCGTCGAAATTGACGCGAAGAATGGAGGCATCTTCGACGAATGCTAGACTGTACCAGGCATGCGCTGTGATATGGAAAACTTAAATTGTTTTATTGGATGAATTTCGACGAGAATACGGAAACAACAACCTGATCTAAGGCCAGAGCACACTGTAAATCACCAGAGAAGACACACTTCTTGTGTTTCGGGGCACCTTTCATCTCTGGGTTCATTTCCGTCTGCTGTGCGTGACCGTGAATTACCTTGACACCAATTCATCCATTGTTAAAACATCATTAGTATTGCCACGCAGTTAAAAGATAAAATACGGAGAGTTTCCACACTGAAACCCAGCAATAGCACACTCGCTTACTAAAAAGCTGAAAAAATAATATGAAGGATGCCACGGCAATAACTTACATCAAGTTCCTCTTAAGACCTTTAAACTTGCGGAGCTGAAGCGCCACTGACCTCGAATCAAAATTAAAATGATCACATCAATTACCACATTTCTATTGGAAAACAAAGGCACGTTCTATATAAAAACCAGTACGCTGACAGTACAAGAATTAGGAGCTTAACAAAACATTGACTAAATTTATCGACCAACATGTTTCAGAAGTGACTCCTTTGCACCTAAATGGATAATGAACGAGAAAAAACACGATCGATCGAAATATGTATTTTAATCACTCGTGCGTTGCATACACTAACTACTTACGAGTTGTACAATGGAAGGAACAAAAAGTTTTGGCTAGACAGTCCTAGATTTTGCTCCTGCCAACAGTCAACCCTTGACGAAGAACGCCTTACTGGCCACGGGTATTCAGGTGTCCTGAATTTCCTTGTGATTTGCACATTCGGTGTTGATCATAAAAAAAAACTACGCAGCACTTTTAACTGGCCTAAATTACAGAGTGCGCGAATAACATTTCAGAAGATTTGCAAATCTACTTGTAACCTTTGTGTATGACTGTATATGTACCCATGTATATCACGTGATATTTATAGTAACACATATTCGAAAGGGCCGAGGTGACACCACAAGGAAATGTTGCCACGGAAATATGGTACATCCCCCGGAAAGTAATGCAATAAACATTTTGAGAAATGAAGAAAAAAGAAACGAACACGTATTCATCCCTATTGCCACCCCCCCCCCCCTTTACCATACCCACAATATCGTCCCGAGGGATTTTGCGGGCGTGACTCGCCACCGTGCACGCCGAAATACATTCCTTTCATTTTCGATAAAATCCGAATGGTGAAATGAAAGAAACAAACTCCACCCTTTAATTCCCATCCAAACATACATCCCCTCGCAAAAGCCTCATCGTTTATTTTATTTTTAAATGCTTCAACTTCCACTTCCCTTCCGCACACAGAGTCACACGCACTCACCGAAGAAGCAAAAAAGAGAAGGAATATAAATCGACGAAAGCCTAATGGCGGAACACGAGTGCACACGAAACTCTTTCGGGAGGGGTTTCGGGACAAGCGCCGTTGCCTGGGGAGTGAGGATAAAAAGAGAGGGGCGAAGGGGAAGAGAGGGTAAAAAAAACGAGGAGGAGGAGGAGGGAATAAGGCGGACTAGGGGGGGGGGCGAGGAATACACCAGGGAGATATCGGAGAGGGAGGGGACGCTTTCTTCAGGGCGAGAGTTTGGTCGGAGGGAGGGGGGGAAGGGAGAGAGGCCTCACACCCTTTTAAATCCCCTTCCCCTACACTACTCCCCTCCCCCCTCCTCCCCCACCCTGCCTTGCCGTTGGGGGTCATCGACCTTACCCTTCCACCAGGGCGCCATACATAGGCGAAGCCACGCGAGTAGCCAACAGCGAGCGCCTCAGGGGAGCATTATACAGGGCGGGAGGGCGGTGGTGGTGGTGGTGTTGTGGGGGGGGGGGGCTTAGCAGGGAGGGAGGGAGGGTGGTGGTTGCTTTCGGGCGTGCGCGTGTGGCTGCGAGCCTGCGTGTTTGTGCGTGAATGCGTGCTTGCGCTGGGGGAACAGCAGCGGCTTCGAAAAGCCTCCCTCCCGTCTCTCCCCATATAACTCTCTCTCTCTCTCCCTCGACATGCACGCAGCGACGGGGCCGAGCCCCACGCCTCGCGAACGGCGAGGCCAGAATGCGAGAGCGGACCGGGAGGGAGGGAGGGGGGGGGGAAGGGAGGAGCGAGATATTTTGATATTTGATATTGCTCATCTGCCAGGGAGGGAGGGACTCCCTCTCCTCAATGGTCGAGGGCACCTAAGGGATGACGGAAGCATATAAACATTAAAGTGGACATCCGAAAATACAGTTTTTCAAGACCTGAACTTCAATTAGTGCGTGAGAAGCCAGCAGTGGAAAACATTCAACTTGTGCAAGATCGAATATCGACATAAATAATCCGCGATCCACCAAAAAGGTGTGTGGCAGGGGGGTGCAAGCACCAGGTGGGAAGGGTTGTGTTGATGAAGAGAGGATACGGTAAAGGAAGGAAAAAGGGGAAATTTTCCGTTTAAAAATGGCAAAAACCGTGCAATTTTGTATACATGCCAGAGAAAAACTTAAATCAAAACCAGGTTTCAATCACCCAATAAATTAGTTGTTTGTTATACAAAAAAAGAGAATAAAAGTGAACCAAAATCATTAACACAAAAGGCCTCCACCATAGCAAACAGGCCATGCAGAATCGAAAAGCAAGGAGGGGAAATTCTACTGTTGTACGGACATGCAAGTAATGGTCTCCGCCCCGATGGTGATAAGATGGGCATAAACGGAAAAATGGCACCATAATCACATGAGTACCATAAACAAGTACATTTATTTAGTTTGCGAACACAGTTACAAAACCAACTGCATCAGTAACATCACGTCGGCAGTATGAAATCCAAGTTGAGAAATTACACTTTAAAGAGTCATGTAGTATTTTCGGAGAAGAAGTTTAAAAATGAAACTGTTTCATGTCTACCTTCGAGTATTGTATATCCTGACTCCCTGGACCTTGAAGGATCGCCCCGCAGGAAGGGAGAGGAAAAGGCGCGCGAAGCAGACAGCTTACACGTTCCTTTAAGATGCCGTAACCCATAGGAGGTCATCTGGCACACTACGCCTTAGTGATAAACACCGAACGTGCTTCATTCGTAAACCAGTAACAAACTGGGTTCAGCTACGCGAGTATTTCTTTTCCGCCTTTCTGTTACCATATAGTAGCTGCATAAGGCATTGAATTAATGCAAGAAACGCGTTGAACAAAAACTACGAATATTACGGATTTGCCGACCGGTTATGGCCTTCTAAAATCATGCGAGCTTATATTTTACTACAAAAAACTGACGAAAAGAGGAAATAAAGTCAGAGGGGACATAATAAGGCGAGGCAGTCATTAAACACAAATAATATACGTAAAAATGGCTGGAAAAAAACTACAATAAAAATTCTATCGAATATTTACGTGAGGAAATGAATTATTTAGGTGAGAAGAGGCCGTTTTTATTTGGAGATCGAAAAATGTAATGAATCCAAATCCAACTCAGGCCGGCTAACTAACAATTTTTCATTTAAATTAATACCGCTCCGAGATCCTAAAACAGGCAACAGTGACCTCATATAGAATGCATCAACAAATCAAAAGAGTCCATATAAGACGTCCATTAATGAGTGGAAAAAACAACTAGCCTAGGAACCCGCGGCCTTCGACCAAGGATAAACTAATCGTTTGGACTCCCTGTACACTGCCGCTCTAACAGAAGTATACAATAGCGTCTGCAATCAAATGACATTTCTTTCGGTACCACTTCGGAATTGGAACTAGATGCAGGGACCGTTTGTTACGAGTCAGGTATTCGCTACGTGACGTCCAAATGACTACTTAGGGAGGAATATACACACGCCTCCTCCCACCCCCTCCCTCCTGCGACTGACCGTCTGACTCACGTGCTCTTCTTCCCCCACCCCCTCTCCACTTCCTGTACTTCCCTTTCGTCTGTTTATTTTGTGTATTCCTTTCTATACTCTTTTGTTTCCCCACGTTTCTCATGAATTATGCCCTTCTCGTCCCGCATCTCCCCGAACTCCTTCCCCTCCTCTCACCCTCTCCCCTTGCCCTCCCACTCACCCGCGCAAAATACGGAGGGGGGACAGATAACCGAGGGGGGTCGAGACGATGAGAGGGAGAGTGGAGGAGGGGGGAGGGAGAGGGGGGTGGGAGTGGCGGAGAGAGACGAGGTGAGAGGGATGGGAGGAATACACTGGAGCGATTTCAACGTCAAATGATGCGTGGAAAGGAATACATGACAAGAAATGATGAATCGAGAGGAAATGGGTCGAAGGTATACACTTAAGGAGAACCCAAGTCCGCGGTTGTAAAAGGCATTCCACCACACTTGAAAACTTCGGGAGGCAGATGATGCCGTCCGCCGGATCCCTCCCTTTTCAATTGATCCCAAAGATTAGTTGAGATCGGAAACGAATTGGACAGCTTTTGAATCGAGGCGGACGGAGGGTGATGCTAAGGGAGATTCGCACCGAGGCGAATCACGAACACACACACACACGCTCTTTTTCCAGGCAGCATTGCGTTCAACTCTTGTAAAAACATATTATTTTTAATTTTGAATGTGGGGAAGAGTACAGACAGGTTCCTCCACTACCTAAAATCTTTCCATGACAAATGTTATTTTAAATAGGACATTTCAGAGGGTTTCAGAGGGATTATTTCATAATAAATATTTACGAAGTTTTCGTAAACTGACTCACTCATAACTTAACCAATAGGCACGGTTAAGAAAAATTTTAATCCATTCTAGCGAAGGAATGATAGGCTGGGCTAAGCTTTGATCGCATTGTACTGTAAGTAACTTTTGCCATTTTGGCAGGCTGGTCGGTTTGATCAGTTTAATACACGTTGAGGACTCGTGTTATCATTTTCGCAGTTACTTTTATAAATTAATTAAAATATTTATCTCCGAGGTAAAAAAAATATAAAATTGTGTGACTAATTCCAAAGAAACTGCGGGAGATGCCGCAACAGTAACTTTTAACGGAGTCATCCGCTAATGTGCATTTCAATGCAACAATTTCAGAGTGTAAAAATCATTCGCCTTGACTGGGATTCGAACCTAGATCCTTCAATATCTGGTCGAATGCTTTAGCCACTTATGTGGCTAAAGCACTCGACCGGATATTGAGGGATCTGGGTTCGAATCCCAGTCAAGGCGAATGATTTTTACACTCTGAAATTGTTGCATTGTGTGACTAATGTTTTCCTTTAAACCGAAAGAGTTGTACGCACATGATATGGTCTCATTTAAACGAAAATTTCATCACTTTAATGCAAATGAACTAATGAAATGAAATATAATATAATGTCGCTGCATCGTACACGAAATCGTCCACTGTCACACGTGAGCCCTGAAGAGAACCATAAAAATCCAGGGACTGGTGAATTAAAAAGTACTACTAAATGACACGACTTACGGATAGGCAGGACACATGTCACCTCGTAAATATTAGAAAAATATTCCGTTCCACACATGCACTACATTAAGTTAGGTTCTTCAAATGGATAAATATTTCATCATTGCCCACCCAGCCGCTCGCCGACATGTTGAGTAATACGGTGGTCAGTAGCGCATCATGCCGGTGAAATCAAATTTTATTTTATTACGTACGTACGCGCTGGCAGTGAATCATTTGCAACGCAAATGTGCACCACAAATCATTTGGCCATCCATGTAAGCCGGCGGTGGGGGGAGAATTACATATGTGGCATTCAAAGACAAGACGTATATGCGTAAGCGGTAGCATCAAACGCAATTACTCCTGATACGCCAGCCGAGTGGCTACGTTTCCCGAAAGTTGAATGCATTCAGCAGGGAAAGCTTTCTACATTAGAGGCGAGGCATTAACGTATTTCTTCATTATCCATCGAAACTATAATGATCACCAACTTAAAGGAGATATAGCACCGAATTTCATTGAAAAACTGAAGCCTTGAATCGAATATTTTCCCTTTTTCGTATACACGTTACTATTGTACACTCCTTGAGATCACAACAGAATATCGCCAAAGCTTGTGGGCCGAGGATCTAGTTGATGGGTTTGGATGTGGGTTGGTTGCTGTGACTCAAACAAGTTATCCCACAACGGTATTTTAATGTCGCACGACAATAAAATGAACTAATGGAATGAATTCACTATAGAAATACATACATATTCTTCTAACGATGCAGGTTTTATTTCTTTTGAATTTCGAAGAGAACAAGACATGCTTTGTTTCGATACTTGCAGTCGTACGCACAGGGAATAAAGCGCTCTTGAGTGAAGCAAAATGACAGATAAGGGCACGTGGGGATAAATAATTCATCGGACGTGATCTATAATTTTGCTAATATTTCAATTGGTATATGCATATATACATATATATATATATAATATAATTATTATTTATTATTAGGTAATCTACCGGTTAAGGTAGGTTTCTGGATGGACATAGCTACTAAATAATTATTTTGTGATTCCTAACAAAAATACAAAATCCAGTATCCTACTCTACATCAGGTCCCTCTTCATCTCTGAGTACTGCCTTCCTCCCTTCATCCCCTCCCTATCCTGCTCCTTCCCTTTCCTCGTTTGCCTAATATTCTCCCCTCTATTACAGTCTTCAACATCCCACTGCCGGTCAACACCCCCTTCATCCACTTTTCCTGCCTCCATAGGATTTCTCTCAACAAACCCCTCTCTTCGCTCACCATACCAAGTACTTCCTCATTTGTTTTCTTCTCTGTCCATTTCACCTTCCCCATTCTTCTCCAAACCCACATTTCAAAAGCCTCCAATCTACGTCTTCCTGCTTCAATGACTATGTTTCCGCGCCGTACTATGGAGCTACGCTCCATATTACAGTTTTTAAGAGTCTTTTCTTAATATCCTTACTCAATGTCCCTGTTATCAACTCCCTCCTCCTTGTGAAAGCCTCTTTGCCTAGCGCAATTCTACTCCTTACGTCCCTACTACTTTGACCGTGTTTGATCCAAAACACCTCCGAGATACGTAAACTGTTCTACCTGCTCTAGTTTTTCCCCTCCTATTTTAATGTTTAGCATAGCCATTTTCTTTCTAGATAATCGCAAAACCTTTGTATATATATATATATAATATATATAGCGAAGAAACACACAAAAAGAAAAGAAACGCGTTTTCGAATTTTCGATGTCAAGCCACCTTTCTCAAGGAAGAGAAGGAAGAAACTGCTCAGGTGTTTTTATAGGCTAGTGCTAACTTGATAAACTGATTCACATGGAAATAGATATAAATAAATAAATAAATATATACATATATATATACACACACATATATATATATATAAATATAAATATATATATATATATTCATATAATTATCTTCCCGACAGATATCAACTAACATTCCCACGATTAATGCAGATGGTCACGGCTCCTGCACATATGCCCTCCCCTCGCGTCGGTATTGACATCTCCTTTTGGGAGAACGAGGTCCGCCTCTTCAGGGAATTCGCCAAATGCGTGGCGCCTTAAAATTCAGAAAAGATCCTTCAGTCAAAAAAATGGGTAGAGATCCAACGGCACAACAAGCCGAGGAGTGAGGTTGGACAGAGGAAGGTCGTTATGCTCTCGCTCGGCCCTGCTCCTCCCGACTTCATCCCTCGCGCCTCAGGGAGGGATTACGGGCGAGAGGGGTATTGGGGGTGGGAAGAGAAATGAATCCGCTGGAAAAAAAAGTTTTACGACGAGTCCCTCTAAATTTTGATTCCACGAAAATGAACACCCTTTCAAGAAAAGTATAAAAATGTAATTTCATCCAAAAGGAGGCCGGCCAAAAAAAAAGGCTCTCTTGGAAAGTCTATCCATTTCATCTACCTACCTACACCACACCCTCCCACGCATACCTCCCCCCAACGACTCCCCTGCCTTTGCTGTAAATAATAAAAATCTAAAGAATTAAAAAGACAAAATCCGTCCTCCCCCTCGCTTCGAGATAAGTTTATTTATCTGCGCTTGGATATGCATCGCGACCGAGTTCCGAGTACTCCAAAGTCATTCCCGGAAGCTATGCCACGGAGTTACCTTGCCCGGGGACGGCAACGTGCCTTTGACCCGATTCAGGCTCTCTTCTGAAGGCCTTTTCATTCTCCCGGAACCCCTTTTTTTTTAAATCCCAGGCCTTTACCTTCAACTTAACTAGTCTCTCTTGAAATTTCAGAACCACACCCTCGCTGGGGCTCGTCACCCGACGATGAAACGGCAACTAACGACGGTATAACACGCATTCCGGTTGCTTGCCCTACTAGCTTAGACCTCACGCTGCGAAATTGCAACTCGCTACGGACCCCTCCGATTGGTCGAACACCTACGTGCTCGATTCAAAGTTTTTGGAAGAATGCAAGGACAGGAGAAGAGAGAGGACTCGAGAATTTTCCCCAGAGTCACGATCCTAAACTGTCGAATTACTTGACAGGGTTGGAAAATAATTAAAGCAAAATGAAAGGCGCTCGAGATGGATTTGAGGAGAGAAGGCGTCAAGATGCAGCGGTAGCGGGAAGGGAAGTGGAGAAACAAAGAAAAAGCGCAGGGCGCGGAGAAGGGTGGAGAGCGGTAGTCTGAAGCCTCAGGGCATGCATGGATGTAGAGATATGCTGTAAATGCAGACGCATCGAAATTTCCTACGTTTTTACAAGTCACGTATTCAT
This sequence comes from Hetaerina americana, assembly GCF_022747635.1. Classification (NCBI taxonomy): domain Eukaryota; kingdom Metazoa; phylum Arthropoda; class Insecta; order Odonata; family Calopterygidae; genus Hetaerina; species Hetaerina americana. The sequence goes on along the minus strand of NW_027286648.1, from coordinate 520,638 downwards.
GAAAACCAATAATTTTTTAGTGACGATGTGTCCGGGTTCGAGGCACGTGCAATTCTCGACAGTCTTCCGATTCCCCAGACCCCCGTTGGCTCGGACTTGAATTTTCCCTCGCTGGCCTCCGGGGATGAATATGAATTCGAATTACCACGCGCGCACCTCGCCAAACTTCCAAACAACACGAGCTTCGAATTCCGTACGCATATTTTCACAGTTCGTTTTTTCTTCGACACGCTTACGAGATAATCATTTGCATGATTTTTTTAAGTCACTAAATTACTATTTTTTTAATTTAATATTTTTTTGTATCGTATTATTACTCTCTGACGGCCTAACTTATCATATAGACTGCTGGGCTGCACCAAAATAGCAGCACAGTAGTCGCCTCCATTTCGATTTATTAAAATATCCGAAAACCCGGAACTTTTTTTTTAATACTTACGTTTTGGCGTCACTATGAGTTCGATCCAAGTCTATGAACACGGGGAGAGGGAAAGATGAGCGTGATAAAAAGAGCGCTCGATACATTTGCATTAAATTATACATTTTTAATAGGCATCGACATTTTTCTGCGTCCATGCTCACCCTCCCACGACCGCGGCAGGAAGGACTGGAGACCGTGGTTGTCAAGAGGGTGTCGTGAAACAGGAGAGAGAGAGAGAGAGAAAGAGGGGGGTGGGTTGGGTGTAAAGAGAAACACATTAGAGGAGGACCCTCCCACTTTCGCCCCCCCCCCTCCTAAACTGTCTCCTCTCCGCCTTCGACTGACGTGTAGATCACGATGACGGCTATGACGACGATGACGTCCGCCAATCGGACGACGACGAACGACGGGAGAGAGAAGAAGGGGGGTGAGGGAGAAGGAGCGGCGGAGGGTGGTTGTATGTGCTTACGGACGAAAGCTCTCGGAGAAATAGGAAGGAAAAAAAACTCTTCCCCGAATACCCCACCTCCCATTTTTTCTACCATGCATTTTTTCCTCCCATAATAAGGGCGAGCGTTCCCTTTCATCTGCCGTTGACGTCCGAGGGAGCGCGCCCCCTTCCACCCACGCCCCCTCACTCGCCCATCCCATCCACCCCCAACCTCCCCCCCACCAGAAACGTTTACCTTTCAAACGCTTTGACGACTGAAATTGACGTCCCTCTCCATTCCCTCCCCGAAATCCTTGGCGACGGGCGTGCGAGGAAGGAGGCGGCCGTGAAAATCGACCGCCGCATTGTGTCAATTCCGTTCTTCGCCCCCGAAGGGACGACGAGAATTCGCTCCCCTCCCCCGGAAGGGTGAAAAAATAAAGAGGAGGAGGAGGAAAGGCGGTGGCGAGCTATGTGACGCCCTGGAAAACAAAAAAGTTTTTTCCCCCCGGCTCTAGTTCACCAAGTTCAGCAGTAGGTTAAGAAATAAACTCGCATGGAGGAGAAGAGAGAAGGGATGGGGACTTCGCTGGCGCACTAGGAAGACGCAACAGCTCGATTGGAGGCAATACCACTGCGGGGATGAAGGGGACAGTGAGTGAAAGGCGTGAAAAACGAGTCCTCATGGGGGGGGGGGGTTGGAAGGGGAAGGGAAACGAGAGGACATGTGGAGGTAATAAAAAGAGGATGAAGGAAGACGGGGAAGAGCCGCTTCAAAACTCAATTCTAGTCCGCACGACCCTGTTGTGACCCCTTAAAGGGAGCACCACGACAGGACAACTTTGAGAGATGAGTTCTCTCGGCTGAAGAGGCAATCTAGAGAGCGATACCGTTGGATGAAGCTCACGCATCACGAATTGTGAAGGTCCCCGATGGAATGAATGCTCCAGAATCAAAAGCATATCTAATCGTGAGACATAGTATTAGAGTGTTGATGATGGAATGGAAGAAAACTCCGGGAAAACATTAAAAAAATTTCCATAGGCGTACTAGAGTTTAACTCTCATCCACTCACGTGATATCGTATTTCTTAGAGATAAATGCTTTTCGGATCGATGAAATCCCGTCCCTCTACAAATATCAACAAATGACACATTAAAGTCGACCTCTCTAATAATACAGTGTTAAGAGAGCTACTTTTTAATTTTGTTCTCAACACAAAGTTAAATGCAAAATTCGTGATTTTTCGAAAACTTAAACGGAAGTGTGCATAAAAGGTAATGGCGTACCGAAATCAATAGAACTACTTATAAGGAAGGGCCGAAGAAAACACACACTAGGGTATACTTGAATAACCTCAGTGTCCTCTCGCGAACCCTCGTAAAAGTACGTCGCCCTCTTAATTTCAAGACATATATTTTGTCCATCCGTAGAGGAGGACTCATTCTCTCCCCTCGATCCCTTCGGATATATTAATAGCGACGCCGTTTCTCATTGGCGCATCGGTGGGGGGGGGGGGCGGGGTGATGACCAGCGATGTGGTAACTCGGTGAAATATTCATGACATTTCCAACGGTCATGCCCTATTCCTAGTCTCACAGAAACGCATTTCCGATTCGCAGTCTCAGTTTTGAAACAGGGTGACAAGAATGGAGTGAGCTGGATAACGCATTAACGATCAGCTGTCCCCTTAGCAACCGGCGCCACGGTTGGAATTTCGATCCCAGCGTTGGTTCCCGTGTGCGCCTGCGTTGCCATCGCTAGAACACACGCTCCCTGCCCGCCCACCCACCTCCACCTCCTCTTCCCCTCCCTCTCTCTACCCCCCCCCTCAACCGCCCTGCTGGGTTTTACGTCGGTTACCACCCAGGTGGAACGAAATGTGTCCTGCCCCAGAGCGGGCGACGTTGTAAAATCGCGATGTGCCATTTTACTATACTTCAATGCGAACCCTATACAGGAAGGTCTCGAAATTGTCGAACCTTGACAATGACGAAATTTTGACGTCATAGCCTCGACGATTGCCGAGTTTTATGCACAAGAACGGATAGGCCATGATGTCACAACCTCGGGTGTTTCCGAGGAATGACAATTCCGAGAGACCTTGCTGAATAGCCCATATGGTGTTATCGTCGGAAGGCAGCACCTTGATCTTCGCCTTTGACACATCGCACCACGATTGCACAACGATATCCCCTGGACCCGCCCGATCGTCCCACTCCAAGGAAGTTTCGATCTATGACTTTAATGCGAAACTACACTGACTCCCTCAATCCTCGGTACGGAGTACACACGTACTTCTCTGTCCGCGGCTTCAAAAGCCCCGTCCTGGATCTGTTGGAATGGTGACCCAATTTAAGTCTTCGTCTCATTTATAGCCATAGATATCACCGTACTCATGCCCCACCGGAAATATTCATTAGGTTAAACTAGTGAAACGAGATCGGAGAAACATCGAATATGCGAAAACAGCAATCAAAACGGAAGAGGAGCAATTTCGCTCATTACAGCTATTAATCGCGTGAAACACGATATTGCAAAACCACTTTTGCTCCAGGTGAGAGGTAGATACGTGTGACGTCCAGTAAACCGGCCCAATTTTTCTCGAGAGATCCATTTGAATGAGTTTCTATCAACTTTTTAAGGTCTATTGTGTTAATAAAAATAAAATCTCTTGTTTTTGGCACTATGCTTTTGGTCCATCTCGAATCTTCGGGAAAGATATACAAATTCGGAAAAAAATCCAAATCGCGAAGAATCCTATTAACAACTATTTATTTTATTAATTTATTTAGTACTCTGCAAGCCACCGCTAGGGTGTGTGGCAGGGGGTGAATACACAGCAGACTAATTTTGACCCGAATATGACCCTAACGCGGTCGGACGAAGTTATTCTGATTCCTTGTAGTTCGTAAAAGAAATGAAATCTTGAATCTCTCTAATATACACTTAATCTCTCTAATTTTACCGACATGATCTCTAGGAATTCTCCATTCCTTTAATAAATTTTCCATTTCTCTTCCGAGACTTATGAAATGTTTTACGGATAGGGTATAGGTAAATTAAAGGTAGCACCGGACGTAAAGGTCTGCGCATTAATTCCTACGTGTGATCCCCAACTTTCCAACTTCCTCCTTTTTGATGGAAATTCTCTCGATCCCTTTTCATGTCTCGCCAACAGAAATCGCACCCGCTCATTATGGATCAATCATGAATGGCGCTCAAATGGCTATAGATATGACAGCAGAAGAAAAGGAAATGAAAAGAAGTACCCCTGTATTTTTTTATTCCAATATTCATGTATAGTCGAAGGAGGGGATTACGTTAAAGGGACGATCGCAAGGGATAGCCAATCACGTAAAAAAAACGCTCATTTCGAATTTTACGCCAACGCTTGACTCTCGCACCCGAGCGAAAACAGGGAATACAATATTAGAATTTCGTCTCTCGTGATAAGCGAACATTCAATTATTGCGACGGCCCGTTTCCAACGATTTCCAGCCCCCCCACCACCCTCCCCAATCCCCCCCAGGCTACCCTATCACGCACAGAACAGAATGTCCCCTCCCTTCAAATATACGCCGGGAAGGGTAAAACCTTTGAAAAATTCCTCTGCGGCTTTTTTTTTCTTTCTTGGGATAATTTGCGGTTCCCTCCGGTTTAAGTGGTGGGAGGCATGTAATGACCACCTCCAACGTTTCAAGATGCAAAGAAAACAGCTTCACTTAGGAAATGACACCGGCGTGCTATCGAATTAATAAGGCGTAGAGCGACGACTCGACCCGGTAGACGAAGCCTTCAATGTCGCGGTAGGTCCGTCACGCCATTCGTTATCCCATGAGCATTCTCCTATCAAACGTGACGTAATAGATCACTAAATGAACCCGTGGAACACGCACACACATCCACTTTCCTTCGGGTGCGACCGAGAGGAAAATAGAGCGAGGCCGGAGAGGGGAAGGGAAGAAAACTTTGCTCGTATCTGGAAACACAACGAACCTTTGCGTAAATACTTCAAACGAGGAGTCCAAAGCGCAATTCCAAAAGTGTGCTCTGAGTGAGTTTCCGAGTGTCTTTCTATGTGTGCTCAGAAAATAGAAAATACGTGCTCCTTTTCTCCCCGGCTTGGCAGGCGGCCATGGAAAATAATGAAATTAAGATAATTACGTAAACAAGCTCAAGGGAGACGCATCTCATCTACATCTACATGTACATAATACCACGAAAGCCGCCGCAAGGGCGTGTGGCGGGGGATGCTAGGTCACCACCCGTAAAAAGGAACACAATCACATGCAAAATCAATACATACATGCAAAACTTATACCCACAGAGGCGTATACACTTATGCAAAAATCCTTTCATTCTACACGCACGCAAATACATATACCATAATCATCTAATAAATAATTGAACCTTAGGATGCTGTAAGAATTGTATCCAATAACGTAGAATTAGAAAAATAGAAAGGTAAAATTCCACTACCACATGGACATGCAACATAAAACTGTCCCTTCCCCAAGGGCACACACATGTGGGGAATGTCACCCAACGCTGTAGGTAGCAGGAGGGTCCCCTCCCATTCAGAGAGAGACGAGGGATGGAAGGGAAATCTTATAAAGATCAAAGGCAGAACAAACAATACTGTTAAGAGAAGTACATTATTTAAAGGCATTCTCATTAGGTCAAATTATTCCGAGTTATGAATACGCAACTCCTTTAAGTTGAGATTCGGAGTCGTCTCGCTTTAAATTTTATTTTGGCATCATTAGCTTGCTGCTTGGACAAGTCTTCGCGATGAACAATGATATCTTAGTAGATTTGAATTCCGATCCAAAGTGCGGTTCATCGCATGAAGACAGCGATTACCTTATCATGACAGTTATTCATTTTAAGTGAATTTTCTCACCCGCTTTTCGAAAGTTGAGATCACACACAAGAATTAATACACACCTTTACGCCATGTGCCGGCATAATAGTAATCCCCATGGGTGTCATGATTTTCCGGATGAAATTCCCCAAATTTATCGTTTTCCAGTGACAAACATCTAAACTTTAATGACATATTAATTAAATATTGGAAATTTTTCACAAAATAAAATTTAATGTAGCTACATGATGACCACCTGATGATGAGGTAGTTGCATTGAAACCGGTCGAATTAAATTTTATCCAATGGAAAATTTTCAATTTTCAATTAATCATTATATTCCACCATATCACCCCTGAAACTTCCCTTTTCATTCAAAGACAGAGAGTTAATACGAACCACAGACGCGGCGATCAAAATGCGAAACGAATATATTAGGATACGCTATTGATCCTCTGAAATTTTTATATCCTCCGGGAAAAAATGTACACTGTGCCCTGACAATATAGAGATAAAACTCGATGACATAATAAAGGCAATTTTCGCAAGATTTCAATTAAGTTATTAATATAACCCTTTTTCACAGGACGGAAATGAGACAAGGACTGTGTTTATGCCCCTGTGTCAGTCGAATTTTACGACCCGGGGAGTAACGGTTAGTTTTCCTTCATCCCTTACTGGAGGAGAGGTCAGGAACAACCGCTACGGAGACCTCACTTCACCGTTCAACCATCCGCAGCCCCGATAACTCATCATATTAATGCTATTCAAGTGAGCGAGCCTTGCGCATCCACGCCACAAGCGGCCCTCAGCGAGTGAACGAACGCCGAGGGATGGATGGATGGCCCTTGGGGGACGAAGATGGCATCGCACGCCCTAAAGATCAGCACAACCAGCCAGCTCTCGAAAAAATTTAAACTTTTCTTGACAAATGCGTGGTTAAATCATAGAGGGGCAAAGTGTGGTGAAAGGTTTATACTTTTAATTATTTATTTTGAGAGACCTAGGGGAAGATCCTATATGGGAATATAATTGCGCAATGATTCTATAACAATTAAGTGGGAATTACAGAGGCAGGCAGCGGGGAGTAGGAATGGTTGCCATTCCGAAGGCTAAGACCGAGATTAATGACTCACACATTGCATGAGACAGAGCATAACACTAGACTTGACAACAAAGAAGTGGAAAGTTGTAATTGTTTCCAGCTAAAAACAAGAGAGAAGACTTTCTAACAAAAGGAATCATTATGGTCCTAGACTATCTGGGTAGGTTAGATCTCAAAGATAGGAAAAGGGAGATAGACCCCAGTAGATATGGACACAAATAATCGTTCTTTTCCCGGACAATCAGGAATCATTATAGTAAGATATTAAAGCCATTAGAGAAACAGTAAAGACATATTCGATTTACAAGTCCGGACAAATTCCAAAGAAACTGCGGGAGATGCCGCAACAGTAACTTTTAACGGAGTCATCCGCTAATGTGCATTTTAATGCAACAATTTCAGAGCGTAAAAATCATTCGCCTTGACTGGGACTCGAACCCAGATCCCTCAATATCCGGTCGAGTGCTTTAGCCACTTAAGCTACCGAGGCGTCCTCTTAAACTCTGAAATTTTGGGGCTTTTAAAGGAACTAGATGTTATGACGAAATACCGTACATACAATGTCACATGCATTCGTAGTCGTGCGCGAGGCGCCACTGTCCACGAGGTTAAAAGCCAACTTTAAACACGTATGGTGTTTTCCCTTTGACAAATTCCAAAGAAACTGCGGGAGATGCCGCAACAGTAACTTTTAACGGAGTCATCCGCTACTATGTGTATGTTAGTTGATAGTGCATATATTTGCATGTATGTAAGCTAAAAAAGGTTTTTGCACGAATATATACACTCTGTGAGCATAGATTGACATGGATTTGTTTGATTTTTTGCATGTGGTTTTATTTTCTTTAACGGATGGTGACCTAAACCCCCCCCCTGCAAACGCCCTTGCTGGGTATTACATAGATGTAGATGTAATTATTATTATTATGTAATCTACCGGTTAAGGTAGGTTTTTGGGTGGACAAAATTACTAATTCAACAATTTTTGACCCCCACCCAGCAAAGCACAACATCCCACTCTACATCAGGTCCCTCTTTATCTCAATAACACCCGGGAATTGCTGCTGTACATCAAGTATGCTCTCCCGACATTTTCTTACACATGGAAGTGTGGAGAACGCGGAGGCAGGTTAGTTGATGCCAAAATTTAATTTCACGCTCTTAAAGAGGCGCGTCAACCTCTTGACGACCAGAGAGTGAAACAAATTGAGAGCACAAATGGAGCATATAAACGACGCAGGGCGGAGACTGCAAGAACGAAATCTTCGCCACTATCTCGACACACGGAGAAAAGCGAGTTCAAAAACAAACGCATACATACTGTATATATATATATGTAGGAGAGTCCAAAAGAATGACCCAACTTAATTTTTATTGCTGTCAACAAAAAGAGGGCGCCAGTGAGTCGACGAATAGACGACTTCGGACGTGCAATAACAAAGAAAATAAGGCTGGTATCGGGATGCATGTATCCGTATAAGTATCGAACCCATTAATTAACGCATAACTATCGCAGCCGGCGAGGGAGAGAGAATAAGGAGGAGGGGTTGATGTGTCGATAAACAAAACCGTATTTATTTACGACGGCATGCCTCGTGCACTTATATATGCATGTTTTTGTTGATGCGGAACGGAAAGAGCGGCAAAAGAAGGAAGGAAGGACATTGGGGAAGAGAGAAAGCTCTTTGAAATTAAAATGCGCGCACGATTGATGGGCTCAGTAACAGATGGCGAGAGGTTTCTTCGTTGGGCGGAAAGGGATTCGGGAATGAAATTAAGGCGGACGGTGAAAAACGACCGGCTGAGATGGATACATTCGGTATGCGAGGGAGAAAGGGTGTGGGGGGGGGGGGGAAGAAGTAAATAGATGAGGAGGAGGCCATTAATGGGGGTGTGCCCTTTCGGTAGCGTCGGCGGGCGTTGGGGATGGGATTGATAACGAGCGAGCCTAATTGGGATAAGGAAATAAGTGGCTGACATCGAGCTAAAAACAGTCAATTGGAAACGAATAAGATATCATTTCCCGACTGGCTTACGGAGTCGGGGTGAGCTTAGGCTGGATGCCCTAGATGAGAGAGAGGCAGAGGAACATGAATTAAGCAAGCGCAACAATGTCGAATAGTAATTAGAGTAAGTCGTTTGGTTTGTCGAGATTTCAAATTACCTCACGAGGCACCGACATCGAGATCTCTTTGACGAGGATGACTTTAAGGAGAAAAGGGCTTGAACAAGTGGAATTTTGGACTGTGACTCTCCCACTGTGGTTATCATCCTTTGGAATTAAAATAACAAGTCTGATGAAGCCTACCCGGCCGAACTAGAAGCGACGTAGTTCTGCCCGTTGAGAAGCCATGTACGGATGAAATAAACGGAACGGTTACTCAATCGAACAGGGGCAAAATGCAAATGCCAAGTGCAAAAATAAACAACACTTTATATGAAAGGGGACAGAATTTCATTTTTTATTGCTCTCATTAATCCTTGCACACTCATTTATGGAGGATTGTGTCTCAGCCGTCACTTTGGGAACATATTATTATAAAATAATTTTTTTAATGCCATTTTCAAACTTAATTTGATACGCCCTATCGTGCTTTCAACGCAATATGTCATTATGACAATCTTCATTTAAAGGGATTGATATTGTGCGATTGCGTTTAAATTTAACTGGAGCGTTTCATGAAAAATAAGTTGGATGCGAGGAGAAATATAATTGTATAAATAAAATTTTATGAGGGCATATTTTTGAGGGTCAAATGAATCCATTAAGGATTCTCAGAAAAAAATTAGAGCAGAAAAATAAACTCACAAGGCAAAGATTCGAAGAAAGTAAAAATTCACAGAAAAATATAAAACTACAACTCTCGGATGAACATTTCTAAAATCCAATCAATCCATGCTCTGCTCCTACGGCTCCACAGGGGTAACGCCCCAACATTTCAACCCAGAGTTCTCAGGCTCGGATCCCGACTAGTTAGGTTTTCCACTACCTAGGGCTTGGGTGTTTTTAATTGTTTTCAATGTATGCGTCATGTTTAGGGGGAAGAAGGGACTACTCTAAAGTCTCAATCGCTCCCTAATGAAGTCGTTAAATAAATAAATAACACAGGTTAATTCCAACAAATAGATAATGTCGTTCTAATTTCAAATTTCTTCGAAACACACGTAAATGTAACCGCCAGAGATATGTCACAGGAAAGTAAACAAGGGCTGATTGGAGCACTTTAATTTATGGCAATGAGGACAAGCGGCGTCCGTCCGTCGTCTCAAACGGCGCTTAGCGAGAGGGGGGGGGGCGTTCGCAGGATATGACCCCCTCCCCCCTTTTAGCCCCAGGCGACCGTCGTCGCAGCCTGGACGCCAGAGCGACTCGCTGGTGAAGCGGCGGAAAATACTCCGGAGCCGGTCGGCGGCGCACCCGGCGAGGTGTCGTGTGTCCTGCCGGGTGTAGGACGGGGGTTGTTGAGGAGGGAAGGCTTTCCACGGGGCGGGCGGAGGAGGACGTGAAAAGGAAGGGCGGGAAAGCCGAGGGATAAGAGTACACTCACAAGCGTTGGTGGGCAAAGATGAAAGAGCACCAAAAGAGAAACACACGAACACATATATCCAAAACAAAGTGCCAGCGATTCAACAAATATCCGAATACGGCGCGGGAAAAGCGTTGACAGAAGACCTGTCGGAGGAGGCTTTGCGGTTGCAAACGTGTTGTGTTCTCTTCTCCCTTTGAGCGTAAAAACACACGCGGTGGGTGGCAAAAATGGTGCAGCTCGACACAGGGTGGGGTAATAATTATTAGAGCTACCAGCATAAAAACTGGCTAGTATTACTTAGCGTAAAAATTCGCACAAGGCGAAAAAAAACCCGAGATGAATTTCACAACAGTGGTCGGCAAATTTTTTTAAATAGTCCCAGACCACAATTCAATAAAATAGATATCAAAATAACAATCCTAATGATCTCTTAATCCATCATGTTACGACCAGGGCTTCACACCCCTTTCAGTAGCAGTTAGGCATCGAGAAATATTTATGTCCCCGATGCAGCCATTTCGATACTGGTGACTGAGAGTTGTAGCCGAGGTACTTTTTTACCGAGGAACCGATACTTGATTTTCTTATGCAATGTACCAAACCCTGGTTAGGATCGTTCCCGGAAAACCAACGTGACGCAGTCATCACTTTCAGTTTTATTTTTATATCACGAGACCACATAGACAGTTGTGGATATTGTAGTGACTATTATCGATACACTTACGATACAACGATCAATAATCACGTGCCGTCCAATATCGATAGTTTGGGGCCTTCTTTTTGCACCTGTCGATATCATCAAAGCTTTAAACTATTCGAGTCCTTTCCTAATGGAGTGAATACTTTTAAGAAAAGATGTAAGCAATTTATGCAATAGTTTGATTGATGTGTGGTGTAAAATTATATAAAACAGCTAAATTTTTTATCTTGTTTGATTGGTTGATGTTAATGAGATGGGGATTTTCTTGTTTTGTGTTAGAGATTTGTGTTCGGAAGTTTCGTTCATGTGTACTTTTGTTTTACTGACTGATTTTATTGATTATCTTTTGTGATTACTTGGGACTTGTGTGCCACCTGACACTGTCTACCCACACATGTAAATTTTGATAATAATGGCACTTGGATTAGGGGAATGAGGAGCACACACAAACACACACCGACTCAAATGATCACCAACGTCCAAGTGAAGACCGGAACGAGCCTTTAAACATTCCTGTTAACCCGATGGGGTTCGAACCAATGTCGCTGGCGTGAGAGAAGTCAAGCACACACAATTCCGGCGCTGCAACAACCCGTGTCACTTCCACTCACGCCTATGAATCACTTTTCTCTCAACTTCGGATTCCTCGAGAGTTAATCACGAGTTGAACTCGGCTGGTTATCCTGGGATGGATTAGAGCGTTAAGTGCGGGGAAACAGATTGACAGCAACGCCGGAGGCCTGTAAAGGCTACCGGATCCAGGGGGAGAGGGAGTGTTAGAAAGGGGGGTGGGATAGAGAGAGAGAGAGTTAAAGGAGGAATAGAGAGAAAAGGAGTGGGTACTCGAGCGTCCTTGAAGGAGAGGAGTAGGATGCGTAAATAAGAACAGAAAAAACGAACGACCGTAAGATGCAAACGGTACACGCTCAACCAAGCACGCAAGACACATGAGAAATTAATCCTATCCCACTCTCCTTATTAATCCAGCCCTCTTCGGACGTTACTCAATTTCTGGGCGGAAATCGACTCTGCAATCCAGATGCGAATGAATTTAATATGACATTTCGTTCATTAAAAGCCCGGATTAATTCTGGGGGTGAATTTGCGTACTGTGCAAAAGATGCATAAATAGGCGTATCTTATTTTTCTTCTACTCTTGAATTCAGTCACCAATAACGTACCAGGGGCTTCAGGCAAGTTTAAACAACATTTTTGAAAGCATAGAAAGAAGAAAATAATAAGTAATAATCTTTCAAACAGCAATACGTGGAACAATTTCTTAACCGGTTATGAGTTGCATGTCCATGAAATAGTAGAATTTCCTCCTCTTACTTTTCAACCCCTGCATGATCTCTCTTGTAATGGTTGAGATCTGTCGTATAAACGGTTGCGGTTAATTTTTATTCCCTTTTTTCGATTTTAAAAATAACTAATTTATTAGTTGATTTAACACTTGAATTGTGTTGAATCAAATCTTCCTCCAAGCGTGTATACAAATTTTCCCGCTATTTCATAGGTTTTTAACGAGTGTTTTTCCCTTTTCCCTTCCACTCCCATATCTTCCCTTACCACTCACCCTTCCCACCTGGTGCTTGCACCCCCCCCCCCCCCCGCCACACACCTTTTTGGTGGATCGCGGGGTATTTACGGTCGATGTCGTACCTCAGAGTGAGTGCACTTGCGCCCAGTCTTGTTTAATACGTACTTGTTTTGACCGAAAATAACAAGTTTATCTGCCTCACTATCTCTTTTTTTCGCATTCAACACTTAGTCCCAATTTTTGTGAATTCGCGATTAAAACCCAATGTATCAGAGGGAAGCATATTCGACGGCTACTCAGTTCTACAGTCGGATGGATGGCATAACGAGAATAGTAACGTGCAAATTTTATGAGGGCTCGTATCAGCCATGGATTCATAATTGGTTCTAAAAGCTCTCAGTGCAGCTCAAGTAGGCACTACATTCTGCATGATGTTACAAAACGTGCTCAATGCCGCGTAGATAGACGCAAGAACGAGTTCCTTAATGGACACGCATACAAATATACACTTCCGCGTGCCCTGACGGCACTTGGGTGCTGTGACGAACGCCCGCGCGCGAGGCCAATCGGAAACAGGATGGGGGAAACCTTTCTTTCTTCATTTTCCGGCATTCGTCGACTCCCGGATTTCGGCGCTTCCCCGCCTAGGTGTGAAACCGTCAAAAGAGTTCCTGGAGTTGCTAAACTGAAATGTACCATTACTTCGTTCTATGAATACTAATCGATTGCTACCATCAAAGTTATTTCATGCAAAAGTTTTTGAATTACTGCTACAAACGCTTGACGAAGTAAATCCTAAAAAATATAGCAACTTTTGGGAATTTAGTAGGCTTGTCAAAACAAAATTGCTCAGTGTGTTTCTCTTGACAGCAAATAACCACCGTTTTTACGATAGTATGCACCAAAAAAAAAAGGCCTCAAGGACAAACGGTGTACCCCTCGTAACGCTCTCCTCACGTGACGCATGAGAAATTCCTGATCGTACTCTTTTTGTAAAGTTTTATCAATCTAAGAAAAAAATCACCTCGTATGGCGGAAATTCGGCAATAATTTCCCCTCTCCTGCTTCAATAATGCGTGCAGAGCACCCTTTTTCTTTGTTTTTCTCGTCCATGAGGAGGAAGGCGTGGAGATGTACAGGACTCGAGTGAGAAACTAACGGTCTGACGATTTTCACGCCGAACCCTTAAGAAAATGCAGCGTGTGAGTCGGGTTCGTCAAACCGCACGCCACACGAAATGGATGCAATTTCGACGAGACGAGGAGGCGGAAACGGCGGACCTTTCGCCTCAATCCATCACCGGGAAAAACTCCCTCTTCCCCCCCCTGCCACACGCACGAGCCCTCGCCCCGACATCCCCGTCCCTCCCTCCCCTCCGCCCCCGGTGGGCGCGCTTCGACCAAATGATTGACCGCTGCCACGGATATCTTCTTTTCCGCGAAGCGCAAAAAGCACGCTCACGCGGAAACACGGCAAGTTAATGGAGAGGGCACCCTTACCGGCCGACGGGGATTTGTTAGCCTGACCAGTCCTAAGCATGACGCCCTTAGCAATTATTTTCTAAGAGATGCAAGCTTTGAAAATCTTACAAGCAATTCTCATGTAATATATAACAAGCACAAGATATCAAGCCCCCCCCTATTATGGCTCATCAAATATTTGCAAATATCTTCATCAAAATATTGAAATAGGCGGGCGAGGAATAAAATAATGAGTTGCATTTTCTTTTCCTAAGGAAAGTAGAAACATTTCAAAGAGTAAAATAACTTGAAAATTATTCGGTGGGCGTCAAAGAAGGGACATACATGCCCCTCCTTTGACACCCACCTCTTCATATACGTACCTATAAGAAAAACCCCATGTCCGTCACTCATTTGAATATTCATAATTCAAACAAATTTACGTCTGAAACTATCAAGTTTCATCATTGGGGGCCTATAAATCGCTCCGTTTACAGAGTGGTATCCTAAATGCCCTTTCCATTCCCAAGATCAATACTTAATCCACACGGTGAACCAATGATATTTAAGTTTATTGCGTACGCCATTCCCCTGTTTACAGGTGTATCTGAATGCAGATAAAAAATGCGATACTCTGTTTACATCTTCCATTCGAACCACCACTGAACACTATGGTAATATGAATGAGTAAGAGGCCATGAAATGCTACAATTTGCGTCATAAAATGAAAGCTGTAAAAATAAATGTATTTTAAATGGTGGAGATAAATAAAAAGGTCACACATTATGGTAAACAAGCAGGAATCTGGAGCAACTGAAAAACATCTCCTCGAGTAATCACCGAGAGAGATGGGGGGTGATGAGAAACGCATTTCCCCAGTTATGGCTGCTCACCTCGGAAGACAATACACCAGCAGTGAAAATAAGTTAATAGAAAATATCAGCCAAAGATATTGATAGATGACGATTGAAAGATTACTGGCAGAACGTGTGTACATAAATGCGGAAAGGAACATTTATTCATCTTAAACATCGGCCGAAAGAAACTTGACTAAACTAAAAATGAATACTGAATGATAATCAATACAAAATGAAGGGTTACCATTGATTAAAAAATCGAAAAGGAAATACCTTGGAGATACAAACAAAACATTCTGATAGAGTGAAAAGAATAAAAAGGGACGAAATTGACGAAAGGGCTATGAGTCACGCTTGTCTGAAGGCGGCTAATAGTCTTTCGAGCACACTTAATGAAAGTAGAAACCAAGAAAGAGCAAAAGAAATTTAAATGAAAATCTCTCGATTCACGTGACGACGGTTGGTGCTCGGAATGCCTCCAGCCGAAGCATCATCGCTTCCCTCCCTCCCCCCGCCCCACCCAGAGATCCGATGGCACCAACTGAGAGCGAAGCCGAAGGAGAATGGTGGAGAAGGGGGGGGGGGTGGGGGGGGGGCGAGAGATCCGCGCGCGGTATCTCCAGCGGACCGATTACATGTCGCGGTCGTCCTTCGCCCCACCGTTACGGACCTCCCCGACGTATTACCCAGGATCAAAGAGCGAGGATCCCCTCAAATCCGCAACTCGATCCCACGGATGAACTCCACGCGGTAGCCAGCAGCGGAAAATAAAAGGGAAGAAGGGGGGGGGGATCACCAATACCCTCAAACCGGAGGGGAATGGCAATTGCGGTCGCGTCGGTGAGAATGAGGGAGCAACTGTAAAACTGCTGCAAGATGAAAATAGGGTTCGGAAAAAATTTAGAGATTTTTCTACATCATCACATAGGTTTCACATTCCAGGGACCGTAGGAGGAAGCGTGACGTTACGTCACTTACCCTGGAACAGCGAGGCACACTGGCAATCGAGTTTCAAAAAGATATTTCCAAGTCGACCTGACATTTTTTTCTCGCAGCGATGAACGACAACTGTGGGTAGACAAAATGCAATGATACGTCGACAGGAAGGTTGGAATGTTGTAAAATGATTGCTTTAGAGGTGATGGATTAGTTCCTAGATTGATGATTGAAAATGTAACTTCGTATTCTCACAGGACGCTTTATTCGGTGTTCCAATGCTTTTGAAGTATTGACGTCTTAATTGCAGGGAGTACCTCTGGTACAGAAATAAATTATTTGCATATTTTACTGGAATAACAGTGAAACTAGAGGTCGAGGCATATTTGCGAATTTTACCCGTCATTATGATGATTCAACAGAGAGGTTTGAGTAATGTGGATTCGCAATTACGGATTTATCTTTCCCTTCCGCAAAGTTTGCCCGTATTCCAACTAACAAGTGACTCACACGGGGTGTGCAAAGCTAGAGACACGAAGGAAGAATACAAATACCCTCTCTCTCTCCCCACGAAGATGAGAAAACAACTAGTTAGCCACTTCGGCTGAAATTACTCGGGAGATAAGTACAAGGCAAACTATATCCCAGGTACTGCAACGTTGTTTTTCCTCGATCGGTCCCAGCTTATATTACAGTTATGCGATAATTGATAAGGTTATTCAAGGCAATGCTCGTAGTAACGGGATCTTACTTTGTGTCAGAAAAATGGCACAAACACTCCACGTTATTGATCATTAGCTTCTGAATCACCATCGGAAATGGGTTTGGCATCAACAAGGATGCTATCATTACACGTCTAATGGTGAAATGATTTTGTAGCCGCGGAATTAATGAAATGATTACACGTAATGATTTTCCTTACGCCCACATTTGTGCCGGGAGGAATAGAACGACTACGGCACCGATCCACAGTGTCAATGAACCAAACCACGCGAGGAAAATAAATTAGAGGGGAGAAAAACACGTCGTGAGACTGGATGAAATCACTCGTTTGATATCGATGAAATAAACAGATGTATCAGAGCAGTCGGCAGTAGTAGACTATACAAGTTTCGTTCCTTAACTGATTGAATCGGAGTGACAAGATTTGCGCTGTGAAAAAAATACGGAGGATATTCAGGACGTAGGACATTTCGCCTCGGAGGTCGGGATCACCATTGGGGGGTGTCCGGACAGGATCCCGAGGAATCAAGGCGGGAGGCGGCGTTGTTTTATCCACGGGGTTAATGACTGCGACGCCCGGAGGAGAGAGAAATCTACTTCCGGAGGGGAGGGACCGGGGATTCGCAAAAGGAAGTGAGCGGTTCCCTCCTTCATCCCCCAACCTCCTCCCCCCCCCCTTCCTACGCTTCCTCGTACACGTACATGTGTACCTGTTTCCCGCGGACTCTTTCCCATCCCCCCCCCGTCTACACCCTCCGCCATACTCCCCACCCCGCACAACGTATAATTCGTAGGGGCGTCGATGATCCCCCTCGACGACGCCCGGCGATTACCGCTCGCCTCCCGACGTTGCATCATCTTCTCCACCGGCCGTGAACCGCTACCGTTAATCACACCGGCGGCCCTCCACCGCGCTTCCTCGCCTCGAGGTCCGAATGCAGAGCGGCCGACGGAAACTATTTAATTGCGTCGCCCCCACGTCGCCTCCCTATCTCTCACTTCCACGGAATCGCAACCATGAGAGCGGAGAGCCAACAGGATCTCTCTTGGTCCGGTTTGGTCCGGGTGTTTACACCAACGGTCGTTCACGTCGTGGTGATTCACTTCCGCGGTGTTCCGTTTCGCGTGGATGTTTCGCCGAGACGTAGGCCCCTTCGATCCTGGAGGGGAAAAATGTCCCCGGTCGTCGTCTCGCGTCAAAGTCTTTGAAAAGAGCATCACCACGTCAGTTTCGGACGGTCAGACGCACGTCGCTGACCAAAAAGCCAATCCATTGCCTTCGCGACAATTTCTAATCACAACTCCGATCAGCGAACGGAGAACAAGTCAACGAGAACGTTAATTTTCTCCGCGCGCGGATTGAAAAGTCTTCCGCAGAGTCACCTAATCCAGATTTATGATATAAAGGATTCTCACTCGCGTCCATACGTACTTCACGAGAAAAAAATACCCTAAAGGCTGTGGGTGTGCAATTACCGAGAACAAGGTTTTGGCTCCAGTTGAATTGAATTCTTGCCGGCCAACCGACGGTCACGTATGCGAAACTGTATGTTGATAAATCAGGGAATAAATCATAAAAGTGATATTACATTTCTCTTTTTTCAGCCGCATAACTAGATAGAATCAGATTGAGGTGGGGGTGGAGGAATTCGATCGAGACGAAGGAAATGAATGGCAGGGGATGGAAGCAAATGGAGAGCTGCAAGAAGCCAATCCATATTGGAACTCGAACAACTCTTGCGACTGGTTTATGTTTTGAATCTCTTCATTTCTCTCTCTCTCTTTTCTCCCTGCACGCGTAGTGGAGGGGAATTGGGCCATCGAAGTGGTTGGGCGGAAGGTTGCCAAGCCAATAAACCGTTTGAAAATCAAGAAAAACTTTCTAAGAAAAATAGCATTTTGTTATTCCTCCACCTCCTCCTCTGCCCGCCCTCCCGAATGTTACGCATAACGGGCGCCGTGCCCACCACCCCTCCCTCTCCCCTCCCGAGGCAGAGCACCAACACCCCCTGCGGGAGGGGGCGGAGGGGAAAGCGGGGAGGTCGAAAATCTGCCTTGGGCGGTTGTTCTCCTCGGCTAACGGTAAACGGAGACGCCGTCGTCCGCGTGTATAATACGCTCCTCTCCGCTCTTTCGGGAAGAGCCCTCCCCACTCCTCTCTTCACTGCGAACGATTTTTGATTGCGAACCTACTGATTTTTGGCGATTATATTCTCGAAATCCTTCAAAATGCATCCGTTCTTTTTTTAAATCTCGGTCTTCTATAAAAACTTAGAAGTTTTCCGCTGGAACTCTAATCTTAATGGAGAGCCTATTTTACGTTACTTTGCGTCGTCAGGATTCAATTTCCACTCTACCTCAGAATCAACTAGCAACCTTACTCTTGGTACTACATAAACTCTCTTAGTATGAATTTTCATCATTACATAATCGACCAAACAAAGGTAATTTTTGGACGTTCCCTGACAACTAATAGGTACTACGCAACTCGGGAACTCATTATTGTTAGATCAACATGGTTTCCTTTTTTCTGTTATGTGTGCTTTCTACCTACCCTCGAGCCGCTTAAAGAAAAACATCTGTTTTCCTTCCTATCCTACACTTAAACTTACATTTTCTCTTCTACACGGTTTCAGCATCCCTCGTCATTTAAATGTTTTTCAAAGCGTTTTCAGCTCGAAGCTGTGATATATTTTCAAATGTCGCACGAACAACAATGCGTAATATCATGTTTTTTAATCTAAAAGGTTCAACAATAAAACATCTTCATCCTTACGAGACCAAAAATCGTGTCTTAAACCTCGATTTCTTTTAAATGAACGAGAGATAGAATTAGGCTCATGAGTTTCACAGGCGGGGATAAATTATCCGGAGAGCATATACTCAGAAGCTCAAAGATTGGCACCGCCTGTACATTCATCTCTGCTATTCCCTAGCTGGAATGACAAATGGCTGTCATATGAATCCGAATGATAAGCACCTTCGTTATTAGATACATACGTATGGATTTAACGATCACCACTATTATCGCTATTCTACCGGTCAAGTAGATTTACAATGAATCTAGGGTCGAGCCATTGCTGCGTTTCTGAGCAAAACACGACCAGAAGTGCAATGAAAATGCCAATTATTTTCCTACACCTCTGCCTCGCTAACCGAATATCCTTTCCTCTAAGTTAAGATTCTTGCAAGGATTATTTCCTACATTATTCAAAAAAAGGAATTACGCAAAGTGGGCGTATTTTAGATTTTAGCCGCAAATTTAGTGGAATGAAATTCATTTTCCATCAAAATTCCAAACTGCGACATAGAAGGTGAAACGTCCGCGCCCACGTGATGTCATGCTGCGATATCAAATCCTGACATCCCAAATAGGATGCCCCATTTAAACGCTTACTTGCGCGGCCTAAAAGAGATCAACTCCCCCAGCAGCTCAAGAGAAACTTAACCCACCTATTACAAACATATAATGCAATGATCGATTAATAACTCATTCGATTAATCGTGGCAATCACCAAAAGAACGCAGTGGCGTTAGAGAATCCTATTCCGCTGACCGAAACAAGAAATGGGCACAGGGAACGAACGCCTAATCACTGAAATTTTCGAAAAATGCCGTCCCATCCATCTCTAATGCCGTTACTTCGAAGAAAATGCGACGAACGAGAAAACGCCTCCTTATGTGACACGAATCGGTTTCTCTCTCACGGGAGCCGCAAGTTAACGGAAAGCTGGTTCACACTATATATACCTGATCGACGTTTTTTTTTATTAAGTGTGGGAAAAAACACGCAGTGCCTACCCTGAGGAAAAAGAGCAAAACGTTGATCTACTTGAGCGAAACTTTGAAAATGTCTGGACGGGACTTCCTAAATGGAAACGTCCAGCGGGGTCAATGGGAAAATGGTCAATTTTACTCTAACTCGAACATTAGGAAGGAAAATCAGTCACAAAAAAACTCAACAATTAAATACAATTATAGTATGAGAAAAACGAAATGTGCACTTCTCCACAGATTTAAATCTGTGGAAAAGTGCAAATTCCGTTTTTCTCATAATCTCGCCTGAATCTGTTGAACAATTTTATTGTTTAGCCTCATTTTCATGTACGATATATTAACAGTTTTGTGGCATCAGAATGGCAAAGAGATATTTCCGCACCACTCGAATTGAGATGAAAGATAATTATTCTCTGCACTCGAAGGTATCAGATTAATCGCACAGATTAAAGTTATTAAATTCCCGATCGAAACTTATCCCCATTCCAGTGATCTAAGTATCATTGTTTATACTTTCAACATGTATTCACCCAATTTTTATCTGCGTTTTAAGGATAGCACGACGCGAAGAAAAGAGCCAGGAGGTATGATTGATAGTTGGCGCTAGAGGCAATCAATCGTACGCACTTTTAGTGGCGAGGAGGGACTTTCTTTTCAGTCACAAAAGTAACTGTGTATTTAAACACTTAGTAAAAGCGCGCTCGTCTCGAGGAAGGTGGAATATGAACAGCACGCAACAGCATCTCCGACCAAATCGAAAATATACAAAGGCGAGGAATAAATCACGGATTGCCATTACGCTTCGTGATTGAAGGAACCAGTTTTACGGCGGACGGGACCGCAAAGGCTTACCCCCAGCGCCACCCCGGGTTAAGTGGATTGGTTCGAAAAGCAAGCTGCGTGCAAGGGATAACATTCTAAAGATTCCCAAGAAGTAAATACCGGTCTGGAACTGACACGTCTCAAGGTAGAAAGAGGAAAGTTCGAATCTTCAGAGATAAAACGTCCCTCCGGCTTCTCCTTCACTGCAGACGCTCGAGTCGTTCATCACGACACACATTTCACGTGGAAGAGAGCCCAGCAGAAAGTAATTAGCGTCTCTCACCTACCCGAAATTCTTTGCCACAAAACGCACGTTACCGGTAAATGCATGGCACTTTATCCTTTGGAAAATTACACGGTTTACTATTTTAACCCTTTCGGATCATTCGAGCAAATGTAGTGTATTCTTCAACGTAATTGATTACTTTTCGATATCACGAGAACAAAATGTTTCAACGGTTTAGATCCAGGGTTACTTACTTGCATTCGTATGCTTGAAATGATTAAAAAGGCACTCAAAAACCCCACAAATAACATCAAACAACTCAATCACAAGCACTCGCAGACATATGCATACTAAGTCTCTATCGGAGAGAACATGAAACATCTCTCGAGACCGGAGTAATATGAAAACACTTCGAAAGCCATGAATGGCGTGTGTACTTCACGCCAGAGAGATGGGAATCATTTCAACAGCTCATGTCTTACTCATTTAAATTTGCGAAGGTAACTCCCCTACTTACACTGGATGAGTTCAAACTGAGTGGGTATCTTTCTAGAGTCCATACGTGAATAACTCAAATGTTCCAAAGCACACAGTTTAGCACCACGGGAGAGGGTGCTTGGGACACAATAATCGTTCGTCCGACGATCACTCAACAGGAGGACATCGCCGATCAACGCGGGCGGCATGGTGGCGAGAACTGTCGGTTGGGCACCCAAAGAAATAAATAATGCACTCAGTGGATAGCCGTGAGCCATCCATCCCAAATTCATAATCCACGGGCGTCCTCGGACCGAGGCGGGGGGCATTGGCGTGAAGGACCGTTAGGCCGCACGGTGGACGTGCCGACAACGGACGACGGGTCGCACACGCAGGGAGAGATTTTTTTTTCGGCGCGAACGCGGGTGGAAACTTCAAAAGGCAAAATAACACTGTTATTCTTTCCTCGTGGTGGTTGATCTCCACTTGGAGGGCCGATGTGTTTTTTTCTCTCGTTCCATCAACCCGAAGCACAAGTATAACGCACTGGATATTCGTCCTCGCTCTTCAAAAAATGATACTGACCGATCATCGATGGCATGAGACTGCTGGGAACGTTCTCGCCAATCTTGAGGGCGAATTACATTCTTTCAGCATCCGAGAGGTTTCACCAAAATTTTGGATGGGAACATGACGTGCGATACCAGTAAGGCTCCAATTCAATTCATTTGACCCAACAAAATTCCAGCAGGAAGCGTTCAGATATAACAATGGACAAGCCGTCATATTTCCATGGAGGATATTTTGAAAACGTTCGCTGATACTGATTGGCATACGAGCTTCGTGGAAAAGCAATAACAAAAGCAGCCTTTCTATCGTTAATCTCTCTGTCGTTGTGAGTGGCAGGGGGCTAAATATTAAAAGATTTAAGCTAATATTAATCGTCGCTTCCCAACTCCAAGGAATCTTATACTATATACGTAATAATATTTCCCATGCGATATCCCAGCGTTGGGCGCCTCTGGCGAGTCTTCAGCTTCCAACATCATTTGGAAACTTTTAACGAATAAGACCCATAAGAGTCTCCCAAGTTTGGTAGATGAATATTAATACGTGCTTGGGAACACTTCTGATTGCAATACCTATCTACATCTACCTGCTACCTCGCAAGCCGCCGCAAGAGTGTTGGCGGGGGGTGTTAGGTCACCAGCCATACATTGCACAATCCCAATTAGGTCATCTCAACACAATTATTAGTTCGATCGTGCACTCGAACAAAGTTAATCACACGAAATAAAGTACTTATATGCAGCAATATCCAATAACAGGATGCGTATATTCATATCAAGCGATAGAACTGTAAAAAAGATTATTCTATTAAATAAAAAAATTACGATCGGTGATCCTGGGCGATTCAGCGTTTACATTATGACAGGAGTGGCGCATGAACAATCCTTCTAAACCAATGAAATCTCTAGGAAGGGAATTTTAAAATTTGCTTCGGATAGGGTTCGATAACATCGAGTGGTAAAACGTTAAATATAACAATATCTATCTAAAAGGGAAAGAAGTGAGACACAGTCAAAGGGATATGCAGAGGGGCTTCCGGCAAACTGGATACAATAGTCTTGGGTTTTATCCAAACCTTATCGTTCCCGCAAAAGCAATTCCTGAGCCTAAATCATTTCAAGCACATGGGATATCTAAAACCGATTCTAAACACAGGGAGGTCAATGCTTTCCCCATAAAGAAACGAAAGATGAGGAATAAAAGCCACAAGCCATCCTTGGCTTGCTTCTTCGATGATGAACGAAAATACTTACAAAAATAGATACGAGTCGATAACGTATGCGAATATCAAGAGTGTGGGAATTTTTTCGCAGAAATCGTAGAAGTAATGTATCTAACGCGCTTTAAGAGATTACGTTTATTCTAAGATTTCTGTGTCATGGATATTAAATTATGCTAGCCACTCAGTCCGATTGCAATTTCATAACTGCTGGAGGCGCCATACTACATACGGGCACTTCCGTTTCTGTTTCTGCGTTCAGAAAGACGGCTGGAGAATTTGTGCGTTTCGGTAATTACGGCTGTCAAGAGAGTGAAATAACAGTCTCCCCTTCTTGCTGGTTTGAAGGGAGAAGTGAGGATTCTGACGGCGGTTGGAGAGAATATAAGGTCACGAAGAGATTTTAAAAGAAATTGGCTACTTCCGACTGAATATTTCAGTGACGGAATGCCAAGAAGGGATGAGGGTACTAGCACTTGCCACGGGCAACGCGAGCTATCATCCCTTTCTACATAAATGCCAGCTGGCGATTCTCTTACCCATAATTAAGAAAGCAATTAAACTTTTGACTTAAAAAGGATCAAAATGCCAAATTAAGAGGAATTGTAATTAAAGGCCTCCCATTTTAGGTTGAATACGTTTTGGAGGTAAAAGGTAACTGGCACTGATGAAAATAAAAATGTTATGAAGTAAGGTAGACCAACTCTCAAGGAGGAAATTGCTAATTAAGATCAGACATATATTTTCCCTTCAGAAATATAGCTACTATGCTTGATAATTCACTTAATCGTCCGCCTAGACATCAAATTTTCATGTTCGAGCGTAGAAGATGCAAATTAACTAAAGAGTTTGCGGTGTATGTCTGTAAGAAACACTCAAACCCGATGTGGGAAGAGTGACCAATCTTCATCCCGTCCAATTAAATAGCTAAGCGCCCGACCTAGCCTTCATGTCAATAAATGAATCGTCCGCCTACGGACCAGCTGCACTTGTCTTCTTCAAGGAAGAAAACGTACCAGCGCCAATTAATCAGCGACGCAGATCAACCTTCATAAACCACGATTGATTGGTCGTCACGCTGCCCAGTGCCGCGAGGCGCGAAGCACTCCGCGATCGACTGAAAAACCACGTTCCACCATCGATCCACCCTACTTTTTGCCAAGGGCCACTTATCGAATCAAATAGAAGTTTAAACGCACAAAACAGATCTCGTTGACCAGTTCAACGTGAATACTTAAAGCACGCTCTAAATGACCCTCTCCACAATGCCAGTGGCGTCCTCTTCGGGCGGCTCCTCCATTTGGCTTCCTCGCCCTTCCGAGCCACGAGACCGGCAGCGGGACGACAGACATCTGCTCCGACATACAAAAGGCAAATGATCGACCTTGGTAATGTATCAGATGAACTTAACAAAGGCCGAACTCACATAATGCCATGTGGGGGGGGGGAAGTCACTGACCTCTGCCTCGTACGTTACGTATCCGAAGTTTTTCTCTGCACTCGGGAGCTTTAATGGCCGCCGTGAAACGACGAAGCACTACGATCTGCAGATTCGAGTGGGAGCAAAATTACGAACCTGAAACTACCGTGGGAGTCCCATTGTTTTCGATCACGGCTCGCCTTTTTTTTTGTTCGTATTACTCCGTTTCCAAGTCCACCCTTAGTGCTTAGTGGGAGGGGGAGTAAGGGTCGTAAAAATCCCATCCTTGTACGAGATCGTTTTTGTTTTCATTTCAAACCGCGCTGAGGGTTTTAAACCTACCAGCTCGGCTGGGAAACAAGTAAATAACGCGGAGTTTTTTAAGAGCCATTTTTTACGGCTTTCGGTGCATCTGCGTGCCCCTCAAATATTGAGCTGCATGGAGAGTGGATAACATCTGCCTGCCGACCCGGCGCTTTCGTGAACCATAATTGCCCTCAGAAGGAGGTCACGAGCCTCTTGTGACAAGGAAACGACCCGAGATGCATAAATTGCGGTGCATGGGGATAATATGCGAATGCATTCGCGATGCACAGAGCATTCGCTAATTTGCGAAGAGGCAGCCACAATGGACAGGGAGACAGGGGAGAAGTCAAGAGCCTTGGGGGGAAGGATTATCTCTCATTCACGGGTGAACGCTAAAAATACATTCGATTGCATGTTCACTCAAACACAGATTTATCCTTTAATTCGCAAAAAAATAACCAGCATTGGCTGATCTCTTTGAACTCAAAAGACACCAAATTCGCAAATAAACATCGCTCCAAATGAATTCAACACGTCGTTATACATGAGCTACAGGAAAAGAATATCAAGAAATAAATAACTTCGTTACACATACGTATTTCCCCAATTTCAATCCCCCGACAATGAATCTTGTGAAAAAAACACTATGCCATTAAAATAAATACGAACGAAGCAATCACACAGGAAAACTCGCAGCAAATAATTCAATGGAACAGTTAACTGAAAATATATTTACTCCAGATGAATAAATCCCCTGACTGAGGTACTGCTACGAATTCAAACTAGGTGAATTTGAACTTGAAACTAATAATACCATCTTCCAATATTTCATCATCACGAGCCATTATAAACTGGGTGAAAACATTCATTACTTAATTTCGTCCTCGTGACTGCATTTCGTCGATGATAGAGTATAGTGCCTTCCAGTGTAAAAAAACAAAAAGCGACACAAACCTGCTCATAATACCGTTCATAAATTTCTTCGAACGCAAGGCAGTTGACATCTTAATGGGACATGGACTGTGAAAATGCTCCCCCAACCGCAATGACGGCTTTAACAGGTAAGAGTCGAGAAAACTTGACTCTTAAGCCTTACGGCAAATGATAATCATATATTAAATGTGCAAGGGTCAGCTCCTTTCACTGAAACGTCTGCGGTAACCCATAAATTTAAGGTAATCAGAAATTTTGCGATTTGCACGGAGCAGGGAGTGTCCATGGGAATCATGGTGAGTAGCCGACAGTTCTACCAACAAGCCAATCTACCACAATGCCTAAAAATGCCCATTTTTCGCAAATTTGCCGTCGACTGCTTGTAATGAACGTGAAGCTAAAATGAATAGAATTTTGTAAATCGAATCATCCTTGGATTAAGTTTTTTTTAAATCAATTATCAGTCGTTTCTTTTTTTCAATTATTGTTTCAATGCGGTCATCCATTTACCTAAATCTGGTCATTTGTAAGTGACACTTTCGAAAAGCATGGTCTTACTTCATCTGGTGGATAACAATAAAAAGTTTTAAATATTCTAATTGACTTAATTGAGATATTAAAAGGACAATGAAGGACATGCGGACAACTAAACTATGACCTAATCCACCTCCACGTATACAATATTTTCACCGAAACGATTGGCGAAAGAATGATCATTTCATTCATTCGGATTAATAAAATGATATTCCGAGAAAAATATGCACATATTTTCCCACGGTGTCCCATAATTTTCAAGTTGATTACACAATTGCAGAAGGATGAGTATCGACCTCGGAGAGGCAATAAAATCATCTCTACGTCCTCGGCGAAATAACCACGGATTGAATCTCACACAATGAAACGGTAACCATGCTTACGCCAACAAAATGTTTTTTTCCATCTTTAATTGTCGCAGAATGGTAACCGAACGGGTGGGGTCGTCCAGCACCGGATTCATATCCGCTGAAAGCCCGCCGCAGAGTAAACATCCAGCTGAAGACTACAGTACCGTGACTCCTTTGCGACCAAAATAAGGCGAACGTACGCAGATGGCCCGGGGAAACGCATTCTCCTCCCGCCGCCCCCGATCGTACCTGAAATCGCGGCATGTGGCTTAGTACGTGCGTGCGTGCGAGATGAACTCCGTCTCAGATTTCAAACTCATTTGCGGACCGAGGGTTCTGTTCTTATCTTGGCACGATGGTGATAAGGCAACGAGTGGGCGGTGTCAATCAGTGCTATTATCATCACCCTTCGCGAGAAGCGATGAATTGGGATGCCGCGTCGGGAGGACAGCCGTGCGGAGGGACAGTGAGGGAGATAGAGGAGGTCTTTGGGCGGTACTCACGTTCGAAGCGATGCGGGGAGTGCGGGCTGCAGGAGAGGCGCATCAGCACGAGGGCCGCCGTACACTCGTCCATGCACTCGTCGGTGCCTTCGCCGGAGTCGTCGACGCCCATCCAGGCGTCGTCAACGCCGCCCCAACCCTCGCTCGGCCGACGCTTACGCGACACCCTGCCGAAAAGAAAAAAAAACACACTATTATTACACTCGTATAAAACAACAATATCCCGAAAAACACACAAAAAATTGAATTAAAAGGAACGGTAACTGCGGCCATATGAATATTCTGGGAAGAATCAACCCCAGCCGTACTCTTAATAGTGGGCAAAGGATATGGTGAGAAAAATTAAAGAGGAAAAAATAAATATAAATATTTCAAATGAAATAAAAATAAAATAAAATGATATAGTGTGGTTAAAACAAATTAAACCAAAACATGATAAAATATACGCTCCGGCTGTGTACTAGATAGCATTGACCCTCGCCCTTATCAAGCACGCATTTTTGCTCTCATATTTTGGTTCAATCGTTTGTTCTGTTAAAGCCCCCATATATTATTTTATTTTCATTTAATTTCAATTTAATTTATTTATTTCTCATCTCTAATTTCCCTCGCCATATCTTTTACCCACTATTAAGAGTACGGCTGGGGTTGATTCTTACCATGTTACACAAAAAATTATTTCTATCGATCATTTAGTATACAGTATTTGTTTTACTACTGGTAGGGAAAGATGGACTGCCGATCGGGTGACCCAAGTCCGATTCCGTGGTACACCTCTGGGCACATTCGGCTTCGCCCAAGCTGTTTCATTTTTCGACCTGCCGCCCCATCTCGCTCGTCTCCCATCGAAGCGATTCCATGCATTATTCCTCTTCACCCTTTGATACCTGGAATAGTTCTTTCCTTTCACATTTCTCTACACGGATTATTTATGCAAAAAATAAATAGTTCCAGTATTCCCTTTCCGCACCCCAATGAATCTTTTCACCCACCCTCCGCGTGTTCGCATCCCACTCGGAAGATCTCTGCACACAGGGGCTGCGTGTCGTCAGCAGCCACCCCCTCCCCACCCCCGCTGGCCCCTCGGTCCAGAGGTGGGGGGGGGATTGGGAGGGAGCGGCCGCAACTGACGGAAGCCACGCGGAATTGGAATTGAGCAAACCATAGGGGACGCTTCACCCCAGTCCTTCCCCCGTCCCACCCTCCCTTCAACTTCCTCTACGGGAAATCTTTATTTTCGTAAATTATTTCAATTGGCTCCCTTTTCCATCTCCCCCTCGTACATCACCCTAACCCTCCGTTTCTCAGGGCACCCATGGACACGTGACCTTAGAACCTTACGGCCAAAATGATGACAGCTTGTTTGAGAGGTTTGTCGTGTCGTGGAGGGTAGCCTACTTAAATTATTTAACAGTGATTGGAAAAAGGATGAAGGGCATCGCCGATCAGCTCAGCGACAGAGGGTCTTCGGGAAGAATAAATGTATACCTTCAGGCAGCAACCCAACCTGGACGCAAACGACACTTTGCTATAAAATGTATCCGAGGACTGCTTTTCTCCTACAGTGAGGTCTTGGCACTCACAAGAGAATGGGAGAGGAAATGACTGGAAGCATAGGACAAGTGGAATGATCATTAAATAAAGTAACCGAACAAATCGGCAATGACGAATTCGCGAGTGGGCAAGGTAAGAAATAAATATCTTCAGACATACTTCAACGAATAATATGAAACTAATTGGACCTATGAGCTCTTGAGAAATGACAGATGATAATGGAGGGAGGCAGGGATAATAATATATTCAGGGAAAGCCTAAGAATGGAATATCAGCAGCGGATACTAATATTTATTATTGACAGATAAACCATATTTTTCAATTTCACCTTCTTTGAATCTATAATGTCTGCCTCCCTACACTCCAACCAAGATGTATCATCGTTTCCTCCTTTTCCCTTTAAGTCTTCAATATTGCACATTGTCACTCTATGGGTTAAATGGAAGATTCACGATGGGTTAAAAGGAAAAAGGGACCATTTGGTCTCAATTTCGCCCAAATAAAGACCTCTATCTATCCATCTAAGTCCAGCTTCCACATTTCCTTTCATCTTTGAATTTCACCCAACAACTATCATACTTCCCTCGCCACGTATTCGTCTGTTTCCTTTCCGTCCACTATTTTTCTTTCTTCGCCGCACTCATACACTTTCAACAGCCCTCCACTCGACGCATATCTTGTTGCCTCGATGGCCATATTCGAGCCCTTTCAAAACTAGGCTCTATGTCTGAATTTCGTCAAAGATACTTCCTAATAACTCATACGATCTGTTCTACTGGCTCTAGTTTATCCCCTCCATCTAAATATTTACAGTACCTATTTCTGGACCTTTTCCTTATCTGGATGCAAATTTAAGATGTTTTGTAGAAATGAAAGGGATGAAAAAGAATTGAGAGGGCGCGGAGAGCCGAGGCAGGCCACCATTCCGGATGATAGCCGACTCAGGGGACGCAGTTTGACCCGGCCCTCGACGCCGGGCGGCCAGAAGAGCGTGGGGCTGTGAGGAATCTGATGGCGCATAAGGGCTGACGGGAGAATGGGCAAGGCGGAAGAGGGGCGGTCCCGGGCAAGCGGGAAGTAAGGACTCAGAGTGCACAAATCTTTATCTAAAATAATACGATGACTAGACAATGCGCGCGAGACACTGAAAAGTATTGTGAGCTCTCGAATACCGATGCCATATTTAAAATGCAGTGCGGTAAATTACCAATTCATCATTTCTCTTGGAACAATTGGTGTTGTTAAAAATATCGATGAGTATGCGGTCCGATTGCCGGCTATAGGGTTGAAGGGTCAAATTCGGGTTGATGCCTCTGGACGCCCTCGGCCATTAATCCAAGCTGCACGATTTTGCGGGCCTTCCGGATCTCACTGAGAAAGCTATCGCTCCCGCTTCCTTTCACGGCCCTGTTAACGTCTGAATTTCACACGCCGTACATTAAAGGATTTAGTTCAGAGCGAGCTCTGCCCTCATCCGTCAAAACCAACCTTCGGGTTGATTACTTTGGTGGCATAACAAATGGAACGATTCCACTGAGTTCGTCCTGAAACAATTCATTCCAATTCATAACACACCCTCCTACACGAGCTCACATCGAGCAGGAGGGGAAGGCAGAGGACGACCACCCGAAACAATCTTCCGCGTTTCACATTTACGCTCGTGGAGGGGGAGGAAGAGGGGAGATGGGGCAAGGTGGGGGGAGGGAGGGAAAATTGCCACTGGGTGTGCCTCCCGCGGCACGCGATGCTACCCATCTCCCTCCCCCGTCCGCTGCCCCCGTCCCTGCCCAGTGATTCCCCTCCACTCCCACCGGTCGAATTTTGGGTTGGCCGATGCGGCTGGGCGGGGTCCCGAAGGGGTGTTGTCCCGCACACACACACATGGGGGAGGAGAGGACACCCCAGCGGTCAGGCTTCCCTCTTCCACACCCCGCTTTCGTGAGCACCCCATCGGTGATGCGCAAACCACCACCGCAAACGACATTAAAGGCGCCCATTCCCGAGTCGGTGGAGGAGTCGCTTCCTTCGCAGGTGCATCGGTGGCAGTCGATGTCGTAGGCAGAGGTCCCCGAGGTCATTCGAGATGAGTGGGCAAGCTCTCTTGGGACCCCCGACTGATACGTCGGAAACGCGTGCAAAATGA
Source organism: Hetaerina americana (assembly GCF_022747635.1). Taxonomy (NCBI): domain Eukaryota; kingdom Metazoa; phylum Arthropoda; class Insecta; order Odonata; family Calopterygidae; genus Hetaerina; species Hetaerina americana. Next base: position 489,235 of record NW_027286648.1, on the reverse strand, counting down.
CATTCGATCGACGAAACTGATATCTTAAGAAGTGAAGCCGGAATTTCGTGGCCTATTCAATCGATATAAAGATACAATTTAACTTCTGTCGAAGGGGAAAACTAGGCAAAAACAATAGCTAATTTCCGCCATCGGAACATTTTATATTTGACCATATTGGACCAACGGAAGAGAGGATACTTGATGCCAAATCTCCATATTGACGTTAAAAAAAAACATAAACACACTAATCAACCCGAAGGCTGGTTTAGTAGATGATGGTAGAGTTCACCCAGTACTAAGCCCGAAAGCGTGTAAAATTCACACATCGGGGAAGGGGGGGGGGCAGTGCCTTTCCCTGTATTGACGTTACGGACTGCTAATCGAGGACTGGAAGAACTTCACGCTGGGCAGGCATCAAGGAGAGACTGGGGTACAGAAAACTTGAGCCATTAAGCATTAGCCGACTTCGACCGACACCAAAGTAGATGCGGTTCAAAACTAGCAAGTATTAGCGATAGGCGTGAGGGAACGCAAAAACCCTTAGCCCTTTGATTTACCGTGATTCACAAGCCAATCACCACCTGGCTACCGACTGATCCGCCTGATTTGCCCACTTGAAAATATATGGAACAAGGGATTGCTATATTAAATGCACTTCAGACGTTCAAAAACGGAGAATACTCTTGCATGTTTCTCTACACGGAAAAGAAAATTAAAGCTCGAGCACTAATACTGAAAGAAATATACTACCAAATGCGGTAATCGAACCCTAGGACTCGGTGTTGGCAACAAGTAGTTCAATCGCCGGCGCGGAATTCTCGTTTATAAGCTAAAATTAATGGAGTATCGTGGGGTTCCAACGCAACGGAAACCGAATCTATACAAACATATGTTCGCCGCGTATTGAGTGTGTTGCCTCACTTTTGGAAACTTCCTCTACGAGTTCGTTTAGCTGAACCTCATAGAACATCGACATAAGGAAGAAATGATATTATATCCATATGAGGAATACTGTTAGTGATCATATTCGTACCACTTATTTTTATCCAATTTTTTTAGCGCAATCTATTTCTTTAAATATGCTCGTAAATATTTCGTGTCTATAGAAAAAATGTGTGTTTTATTTTTTTAACACATAACCAACTGGTGCAGAGAAAGGTATTTAAGGGATAATTTCAATTGAATAAAGTGATCTAGCGTAATTAAAATGATTGACAATACGTCATTTCATTTATATGGGTAATGATTAAGGATAAATAAGTCATTGCCAAAAGGGCGATTGCCCAAAGTTGTACGCAGGTCTTTTCGTGACTAATCCATCATAGTATACTATATATATGACGGCCGACTACATTTGACAAGGCCTCATCAACGCAATAACTTCCATCAGTGCTCGGCATGATTGATACGTACCACCACCGAACCTCATCCCTGGCAATAACTACTCCCTTGTTCGACGGGGAGACAATCGAAGATAAAAGTAATTGAAAAAGAAATCAGAGAGCAGACAGGAGGCGTGAGTTGTTGGTATGAAGATCAGAAAAACGAAGAGTTCTTGGAGCGATCGGAACTCCGTGAGCGGAATGAAAACAATTGAAACGCAGCTCACGCACCAAAGCCACGAGAATGGGAGGGGCGACTGCATTGTTGTGCCGAGGGCAGGTTGCATTATCCAGCACGCAATGCTCCGTGCATCGAAACATACGCTAGCAACGCCCAACGCGATTGCACTCGGCTCTGTCTCAGCTTTATTGGCGCATCCTGTCGAGGCGGGAATTTCCGAATGGTTACATCCCAGAACAACACGACACTTTCAAAACCAAACCGGAGCGAACAAATTGGACACTACTCCACGTATCGTGAATTGTTAGCATTGATTAAATGCACAGAAGCGATGGCACGTGACTAATTAGCGAGCCCCCAAACTATTCAAAAAAGAATCCCGTACCCATTTCTTTTTCAATGACATTCTATTCTATTGCTAAAGAAGAACGTCCATTGGCGAAATAATTTTCAAATGCTATTATTCACGGACATCTTGTACGAAGCCTGCCCGATTAGTTTTTGAACTTATGCTCAGCCCAATAATTTACACGTAGATCGTGTGATTACAGCAAGGGGGATCATATTTTGTGTTTCGGTCCCAATGACTCATACCAGCTCATGCATTTCAGTTATCCAGACGTGCCAGGGCGTTTGCATCCTTTTCTCAAGACACAGAGGCCGTGGAGCGTGAATTCTCACAGCTGAAACGATTATCCAAGAGAGCTTAAGGCGATGTACCTCATCACTGCGATCAATCAGAGCCGATCCAACATTTTCGAACTTGTTTTCAATACGAGTTATCCTTTTCATGCTTCAGGGAAATTGTATTCCCTGTAAAAGAAAAACAACCAAGCAGTAAAATTGTCGAACGCCCAGGAAAACGTGTGCATGTTTTTCTTGGCCTATATTAAAACTCAATTCTGTAGAGAAGCAGGGATTTTTATGACGATCAAAACGAGATTGTTTCTCCATCCACTCTGAAGATAAATTTGATTAAAGGGAGGACTTATTTACCTTACGAAGAATCGCTCATTCACTCTTCCGACAGAACTTTTTAACTCGAGTTCCAACTCTGAATACAATTCACTCATGTTCGGCTTGAAAATATTGATATTATCCAAGTTTATTTTCACGCAATATTTCTATACTAGGAAGAATCCCGAGCATTACAAGATATCTTTTCAGTACAAATCCAAGTAATTAACTAAAAGAGTCCGAATAGCATAATACATTCTCCAATCGTGCATATCCAATTGGTGCTTCTCCTTAGAGAGCCTACGTATCTATTTTTTTACCATCATTCCGTTGCATTAAGCAAAATTAAGTTTCATTAAATGTGCCATAAACGTAAAGAGCATTTTCTAAACAATGTGACGTATTGGGTAGGGGTCATGAAATACTGAATTTGGAGCCATAGAAAGGATATGCTTCCCAACTGATCCTGAAATGCATACGAAACGAGGAAATATATGATTACACTTCAGGCATTTTAACGGCGATCGGATCGCAATTCGTTTCTGGCACTTAAACAACTGACCCCCATTTCTCCCTTTCTCATCAAACGCAACGTCCATCCTCCTCCACCTGTTGCCAACGGTGGATTAGATTCTCAAAGACTATCCTTACGAATATGCTTAAGCGTCAAACGGCGAGTGCTTAAAATGATTCCTTCGCTGCAACTTTCCAAGCTACGGGCATACTTCAGATATGAAGTTGCACCTTTAGTAGTGGTTTTCTTTTTATCAATTATTACAGTTCTGAAATTAAAACTACGGACATACCTGTCATGTTGCTCAAGATAACATTTAATACAATTTAGCCTTTTGCATCGCATTTCCCTCATTTTGCCAACTTTGATTTAAATAAATTACTGTCACGGTTTCTCCACAAGGTGTCAGCTAACCTGTGTAATTACTGTTGACCTTGAGACGATAATTGCATTGGTCAACATCCCAAGAGAAACGCCTGCACAACATCTATTCCTTACTTATCACATGACAGCGGAAGGAAAGACCCTTGAACTTTTAAATTGCTTAGGGTGATACATTAATTTTAAATGTATGTGGTGTCGCTAGAAACACGACACTATAATAGTTTATCGTAATAATGTGTACTCGAATTCAGATGTACATAGAATGACTTTCAATTCACCAATTTGTACTTAGTCCCCAAATCAAGGGACGCGTTAACAAGCATTAAAGGGATGACATCGTAATCAATATAAATTAGAGTAAACGCATTTTCCGTCGCTCTTGTTCCCTTGCCAGCTTAGCCAATCGGTAGGAGTGGAAAGTGCTTCGCATTACCCCTTGTTGGAATAGCTCTTCCGGCTAATGGGGAGCCGTTTAAAAGCCATCTTCGAGGAACGCGCACACACGACCCAACCGAGACCGCTTTCATTCCCCCGGACCCCTTAATCAACAACTCCTCCCCGTGATGTCGGTCGGCACTCAGGAGGCCAAGCACAAACTACCTTTTGCGGACTTGCGAATAAATCGCGCGCTCTTGGGACACGCAAAGTTCGCAGCGGGCGGGAGGATGGAGACGGGGGAGGGAGGGGAGAAGGGTTGGTGGATCGTGGGGAATAGGGTGTGGGGGAACTCGTTAAAAGGTATTGACGTTCGGACGGAAGGGGCTTGGCAGGCGGTCGTCTCCTCGGCAGAGGAAAGATGAGGGAGGAAAGAGGAGGGAGGCTGCGTGCGGGCATTGATTGGCCCTCTTCAGAAGCCACTGGCGCGGCGAAGGCAACAAGTGGCTCCCGGGAGCTAACGCACGGACGGCAGGAAATTATCGGGGACAAAAAAATGTGAGAGAAGCGGTTTTTGAGAGTTGGAAATGTCCGCTGTTTACAGGAGCAGTTTGCGTAAGTGACCGGGTCAGCAATTGACAGCAAATCGCCATTCATCTTCGTCCTTACGAAGGTAATGGGCTCGGCCGCCTTGGAAACCATATGGGAACCATATATATATATATATATATATATATATATATATATATATATATATATATATATATATATAAAATATATATATACATATGTGTATATATATATATATTTTTTTTTTAAGGTAATCTACCGGTTAAGGTAGGTTTTTGGATGGACACAACTACCAAACAAATATTTTATAACTCCTAACAAAACACAAAATCCATCATCCTACTCTATATCAGGTCCCTCTTCATCTCTGAGTACTTTCTTCCTCCCTTCATCCCGTCCAACATCCCTCTCCTGTTCCTTCCCTTTCCTCTTTTGCCCAACATTCTCCCCTCAATTACAGTCTTCAACATCCCACCGCCGGTCAATACCCCCTTCATCCACTTTTCCTGCCTCCATAGGATTTCTCCCAACAAACCCCTCTCTTCGCCCACCACACCAAGTACTTCCCCATTTGTTTTCTTCTCTGTTCATTTCACCTTCTCCATTCTCCTCCACACCCACATTTCAAAAGCCTCCAATCTACGTCTATCCTCCTGCTTCAATGACCACGTTTCCGCACCGTACATAGCTACGCTCCATATCAAAGTTTTTACGAGTCTTTTCTTAACATCCTTACTCAAAGTCCCTGTCATCAACTCCCTCCTCCTTGTGAAAGCCTCTTTGTCTAGCGCAATTCTTCTCCTTACGTCCCTACTACTTTGACCGTGTTGGTCCAAGACACTACCGAGATACGTAAACTGTTCTACCTGCTCTAGTTTTTGTCCTCCTACTTTAATGTTAAGCTTAGCCTTTTTCTTTCTAGAAAATCGCATAACCTATGTTTTATTAATATTGATTCTCATCCCATACCTGTCGCACTGAATTTCCAATTCACTCAGCAATGCTTGCAGCCCCTTGGCTGACTGACAAACTAAAGCTTGGTCATCAGCAAACCTAACTGATATATATATATATATATATATATTAAAAAAGGGAAAATTCAACAAATAAGGAAAAACTCCTTCTTCCCTAACATGTTTATCCACGAAGATCAAATCAGTGATAATAATTCCCTTAAGCCCAATTTGACGTATTCGACTAGTAATAAAAATAACGCAAAAGTGCTGAGCACCCATGGGATGTGTGAGACGGGTGGCGAATCCTCACAGAGGATAAAATGCAGATTACACATTCGCTTGCGGGTTTTAGATATTACACCATATTGAGCAGCGCAAGTGTTGGGGGATAAGTGAAGGCGTTTGGATGAATAGTTCGACGACGACATTTAGGGCGTTGTCTGGGGAAGATGAGGCTCTAACGACGTGACTCAAGGAGGTAAAATCGAGGAAGGAAGCTGGGAAGCCAATTGGTCAATTTTCAATGTCGTGGCAGTTCCCCAGGCGAAGCGTCGGAATGGATTTATTGGCGCTGCTGCCCTTAGTCCTCAATTGCCGATGACACACTTGAAATTGACCCTGAAACAATTATATTTCTTTCTAGTGTCTTATCATCTCCTAGAAGGCGATTGGCACTCCACAAATCTCATCATCCCTGATGATGTTTTGATATTGGACTTTACGTAGGATTGTGTGCCCGCAACACACCCACTTCATTTGTTTCCTGAATGTTACCAGAAGAGGAACCGCTTTTAAGTACTCAATTTTCGCCGTTCTTGCGTACGATTTTTGCTATTCACAAATTTGTTCGCTTCTTCCGATGCCTAAGAATATGATGTCTGGGGGGTGGATCAAAGAGTATTTAGGTGGTAGGCATAATTTACAGTTAGCTGCATTAGTGCGAGCGCGGAATTCTTATTATGCACTTTTTTTGTTTTTTTTTAGTGCCCTGAAAGCGACCGACAGGGTGTGTGGCAGAAGGTGAATACACACCAATCAAATTTTTTACCCCAAAATGTTTACTCCTACCGCGGTCGGACAATCGTTCGAGGAAACAATGACATTTTAAATCAATCTGTTCTACACTTAATCCCTCTAATTTTACTAATATGATCTCTCCTACCGTAGTACGTACCGTGGGTAATAATGATGTATTTTCAACATCCCTGCTAAAGAGATGTCATTCCAATTTATGCAAGAGAACAAATCTGTAATTAAACCTTCGCTCCATTAAGTGAATCCCATCCTTGCTCTTCTAATATTTTGGATACGCTACAAAGTTAATCATAAAAACGTTTCACAAATATAGCTCCTCTACGCTGCACGCGATCCAAACGAGACTATTCCTAGCACGCTTCTAAATGACCACTGCATATTAATTCATCAACATAAATTATAGAATCATTCATTCCGCTGAATTAATATAAAATTAATGATAATTATTACTGGATGCCTGGATACCTTAAACGCCTACTTGGAGCGGAGACATTAAAAAAAAACAACTCTTTTAAGTATGACAGAAGTGATTTTTATAAGACGTAATGGAGTCTCTGACGAGGGCGTTACGGTTTGAGGCTTTCGGGATTTCCCCGAGCCGGCATCTTCTGTTAGCGTCGCGTCGCCTACTGCGCTGCGCTGCGGGCATCCTTTTCTCAAGATGAAGTGAAGGTCTCGGCGAGGCCATTGGGCAGGTGAGACGTCGTCATCAGAAGACGCCATTGTGGGGAAGGTGGTCCCGAATTACGGCCAATCCGAATAAAAATGAGCGTGTTCGAATTTTTGAAAATTATTCAACCATTCGTTCGACGATCAAACAGGAGGATGGCAGAAGAAAAAGCATCCCACTCCAAGCCGATCCCCTGGATCCACCAATCGCCGGATCGCACGCCTTCCAGCAACAAGCCTTCCTCCCTGCATTCCCTTAGTGTGTGAAATCGACGTCATTCAAAGAACTCCTCTTTTTCCGGTAGAGGGAAGGCTAATCGGCAACGGAGAGCGAGGGGGAACTGGTGGTTTATGCGAGGGAAAATCAGGGGTCCTCTGGAAGTCACCACTGATGGGTTCAGGAGGGAGAATCTGCTCATGCGCTTGCCTATTTCGCAATCGTCATAGGGCAATCGACAGTGATCGAGAATGGTAACACAAGTAGTAGTAGTTTTTAAGGGGAGGCGACCGACAGCTAAGGTCATTTGCGCCATAGGGGAAGGACAGGAAAGGATGAAGGGTGGAGAGAAACCCGGCGTCGGCATTAGCCTACTCTTTACGAAAGGCGCCAAGGGGTCCGCGGCTTAACGTCCCATCCGACGGACGGCGTACTCACTCAAAGTGCCCTCCACAAAGCACCTCAAGTAGGGATCGAGATACCTCTGAAAAATATTCAACACCGCCGGGATTTGAACCCGCGCCCTCATGGTGGGAAGCCAGTACGTTAGCCCCCGCACCATCTCGATCCCCATGGTAACACAAACACCCCCCCCCACCCTCCACTGTGTCCACACCTCGAGTAATATTTTCGCCTCGAGAGATTCAATCCCATCGGTGGCCCACAAACTGCCGTGCGATCGGAAAATTGATAGCACCACTGATCACTGTTTTATTCTACATCCGATCCCGTCGCCGTCAACCCAACATCGTGTGTTGGACGTGTGCAGTCATTCGCAGAAGGTTGTCAAACAAATTCACGCGGCGTCACGTTCACTCCAGTTTCCGTTTCTTTCTCTCCCCTGCCTTCATGATTTCGTCGTCACTCATTGTATTAGAAAGTATCTACTTGAATTTTTCATACCACGATGCTGCATTAATTTCGGTATTCACCACAAAAGAGTTTCCGCGAGTCCTCAGTGGTAAAAAAATGGACGAATCCTATGAACGCAGACTTATTATTTTTCGAATTCGATGACCATTGGTCAGCAGGGAGTTAAATTTTAACACATATACGAAGGATGAATCCCCGCCCGGACATTTGTTGTAATATTTTCAAACTGACTTTTTGAGAGTAGGCGTGTGGAGTGGAGATACCTGTCTATCGACTCGTAGCAGAGAGCGTTCGACTATCGATCGAAAATGTCTCGGGTGCAAATCTGAGTAATTCCTTCGAACAAATCACTTTGCATTTCACGTGGGATGCCCACGTCGGTAACAATACCTCTTGGAAAAACACGGGCGACACGGAAAAGGAATTTTTTGTCAAAATGTGTGATCATCACAAAGCGCACAGATGGCACGGTTCCCGAATAGTGAGCAAAATGTCAGAAATGGATATGCTGTAAACAAAAGTTTATGTATCCAAGTTATTGAAGGGAAAAAGGCTTACCATTCTTCCGATTCCTCGAGGAATAAGAGATTCATGCATACTAGTACATCAATCAATAGAAATAACTTCCTTTTTTAAACCTATACGTTTGAACAATTGTCTGACAATAGGTTAGCATTTTTTTAAATATATGAAATTATGAACAAAGAGCAGCGATGCTTCATAACAATAGCCGATAAAATATGTCAGAGATTATCAACTTTAATAATTCTCGTTCAAACTAAATGTACTTTTAATATTTTATAAGACGGCCAATTACATAACAATTCTGCACAAAGAAACGAAAAGTATTATTAATATGATACAAATATATACTGAGAAACGATGACAGAGTATTGCACATTGTTTTAATATGTCCGAAATTATCATTGTCAACTTAAGTGAAGAGATTGGCAGGTAAATGGGTCGTTTGGAGTGGTGTTAAAAGCCAGCATTCAAATTGATAACCCGTGAGGACGAGTATCGAGCATTTTACGAGATTATTTCAACATTAATCACTTTTGTCAAAGGACCAAGTGCTAAAAACCTGCTCTTCAATATATTGAATTTAATTTACGTACAGTGGACGCAGCGCTTTCGTGATTTAACTGCAGCCTCCTCGGCCGACAAAGAGACGAGCAGTCGCTCAACCCTCGTGAAGGCGAGGATTCGCTCGAGGGGACCCACCCTCACCCGGCTTAATCGCCGCGCTGCATCCTTTGGTGATGACTCAGTAATCTCACACCGGACCGTATGTTTGGGGCCAATGTCGGAGCGCGCACTCAAAAACTTCCAAGCACGAAGAGGACACGCGAAATAGGTCGCCCTCCGGCGTTGGGTTTCCCTCCCCGAGAAACCCTTCCCCGACGCGGCGCCCCGCGAATTTCACTAAGCGCCGCCTCCGGCCTGTACATGGCGCGCGCAGCCTTCTTTCTCGCTCCCAAGTTGGACGATCCCCTTTTCTTCCCACCACTACATTACCCCCGCCGATGGTCTGGAGGCGGACTCAACGGAGACGTGCGCGGAAAGTGAAAGACGCGATCTCTTTCTTCTTCAAAGAAGACTCCGGCGCCCGGCAGTCGCAGAGCACGGAGAAAAGGGGAAGGGGGAACGATTGCAAGTCTGCGTAGAAGTATGAGGGAGGGCGGAAACAAAGAGATGTGTGTGTGTGTGTGTATATATATATATATATATATATATATATATATATATATATATATATATATATATATATATATATATATAAATATAAATGATTTCGTCGAAGTAACACGGAAGTGTTGAATAACAAACTTTGACAGCAACAAACAATATAAGAGCACATAAAAAGATCACTCACACGTTATTTCTTGATCATTTCGACGGAATTCATCTCATATATATTTATAATGGGCTGACACAACATAACACAAATAGAAAAGAATAGACACATATAAAAGAACACTTACACGGTAAATTGTTCGAGCTTTCGGCCCTCTCAGGGGCCTTCTTCAAGAGAGACCGGTCTCTCTTGAAGAAGGCCCCTGAGAGGGCCGAAAGCTCGAACAATTTACCGTGTAAGTGTTCTTTTATATGTGTCTATTCTTTTCTATTTGTGTTATGTTGTGTCAGCCCATTATTGTGCCGCTCGTATGAGTTTTTCCGTACAATCATTATATATATTTATATATATATACATACATACATATATATATATATATATATATATATATATATATATATATATATATATATATGTATATTGTGTATATATATATATTGTGTGTATATATATATATATATATATATATATATACACAAACACACACGCGAACAATTGACGGGAATTTTTTTTCGTATCTGTGAGAGCCATTCTAGTATTTCATCGCATGTCGACTGGTGAAAGGCACGAATTTATTTCTGCGGTCTGATGCAAACACGAAATCAGTATCGAAATGCCAAACCCTACCACCCCTTTCTTGCGAAACTATTTTTGATTTATACCCTCTGAATCCAGCTGTCTGCGGCAGGATGAATGTTGCGTTTGTTTCTTTTCAATGACTCACATTCCCTATCGCGTTTGTTATTTTAAACGCCCGGGATCTGAGATGAGTCCTCAAGCCGGTATGTATTGTCGCTTTTCACAATATCGCCGTCGTATTAGCAAGAAATAAAAAAAACATTTCGAAAGTAACTTAAATTTTCAGGGAATCGTAAAGATTTCACAAGGCGCGCAATTGAACAATAATATGCGGAAGAGAATCTGAAAGATTTCACGTAGAAAAAAGAAAATAATAATAATTTCTCTGTGACTGAACCATTCAAGAGGAATAATTTTGTGGATAACGACCCTTCTCCGTTCACTCAAAGAAAATTTTCGATATTTATCCAACCGATATTTATTTATCGATATTTATCTCCTACGAGGAGAATAATTTCAAAATCCTTACGTATCCTTTGAAAAAAAGTGCGATTTGAAGGACGAGAACCTTTCAATCAATTCCGCCCAATCCAGATCTACAGACGGAATCACATACATGTATTTCAGTAATCCATCCTCAATAGAACACAGCGAGTCGAAACCCATGGACGAAACTGAATTATTTCGTATGGAAAGCAGATAGATACGCAATTCATTTATAGCCCAGACTATTGACTTCGAACCATTTTCAATTTGACCCCAATCAATTATGACAACTTCAGGAAAAGAATAAGGATAAACAATGCAAACATATTTATCTGTTGGTCAAATCTCCTCAATTTTACATAGTTTCATCAACTGGTATGGCTCAGCCGACGTCTTTGATCATCCCGGGATTCCTCCCTCGAAACACGAAAACCCAAAGAGCCGCCCTTCATTCATTACTCCAATCTGAAGATTGGAGCCCAACCCAACGATGCCAAAGAGTCAGCCAGCCCTATGATCAATTCATTTCAAGAGAGGAGTTCTCAATCTGATCCTAATTTTGTCCATTGAATGGTTTCTCTCGATTTCGACGAAAAATAGGGACAAATCACCAAGTCCACAAGCAACGACCCTCGCCTTTGAAAGCCTCCCCTTCTCAATTCATCATGGGTTGGGATCGAAGCCCTCGAAAATGGCTTCATTATTGCAGTGCTGCATATGAGGGGATGACTACACGTTTGAATTGATTAAATGATGACATTGACTTCATTTAAAGCTAGTAAAAAATATAGTTCTCCGAATTAAGAAGCTCGGATAGTTTCGTCAGCCTCACAACTCACATCACAACGATTTGAGATCGCTGGAAATTTAGCGCTACGCCTGATTACACAATTTTATGAATTCGGGGCAATTGAATCGAGGGAGGAACTGAAGAATCAAACCAGCCAAGCAGCGAGCGAAGGTTAAATTACAGATTGAAGCTCTTGCATAAATTGGAAGGAGGTCTCTCTCTTTAGCAGTGATGTTGAAAATGTGTTATTACCCCCATCGCGCTACGGTAGGAGAGACCATGCTACTAAAATCAGAGAGATTAAGTGTAAAACATAAAGATTTAAGATATCATTTTTTTCCACGAATGATAGGTGATCATGGTAACATCGTTCGACCGCGGTAGGGTCATGTTCGGGTAAAATTATTCTGGTGTGTATTCAACGCCTGCCAGACACCCTGGCGGTGGCTTGCAGGGTATATATACATAATAAAAATAAATGAATAAACAGAGATATTTTGTTATCACAGGAAAAATATGTTCGTTCACTAGCGTGCAACTCAACTGCCGGTTCACGCCGCGATTGAAAATGGCATTCACTGCCGACTCATCATTGACGTGTGCCAAGTGAAATATATTTGTGTGACGCCGTGGGAATTTTAAGAGCGCGGTGGAATTACCGTCTTCATGCGTGTGAATTATGTACGATACGCGCATGTGATCACTCCGAGGAGGAGAAAACGCAGTTTGAATTGGCCTGGACACAATGCCGACCGAGAGAATCCTTTAGAATCGGCCCAAAACGTTTCTCCGAGTGCTAAGTCACTTTGGCACGCCACACCACTTCGGGCGGTGTGATTCTGAACCAAAACACGATGCCCTGCTGTACCATGAACAGCAAACAGCAGGGTGTTCGTTCATCCGCCGTGCGATGCGCAGCAATACTTACCGCTGGCTGACCAACTTGTGGGGCAGGGAATAATGCAGACGACTGTAACCACGCAACATGACGTACGTGAATTAATGGTGCGTTCCACGCAAAATGGAAGGACGTCGTTTTTCATTGGATAAATTCTTTTGACGAGCAATTAGGCTTGCCCATGCATGACAAATACAAGTTGGCCACAATTCCAAAAAGACGATGTATTATCAACGTTGTCACTGACCCTGAAATTACGAATAATGTATTCCACCGTTTCTTATTAATCTCCGGCCAACATTTATGACCACTCTGACCTCGCTCGCAAATCCGCGCGAGTCCTTCTCTCCCGGCGATCGTCCTTTCTGTCTTTCCTTTTATTACGCTACATGGCTAACTCTTTTCATTCCAAGGGCAGGGTGGAGAAATTACTTCGGGTATCGTCCACTATCAACAGTTCAGGACTAGCGGAGAGAAAAAAATCTGACAATCGAGAGGGGCAAACGAGGAGAGTGGACGTGGTAACAAATCCCGATGGACGCAGGTAGGCGGCCGGAGACGTTGAGAGCGCTCCGGGGGAAAGAAACGGAGGAAAGCATCGTAAAAAAAGGGCCGTTCGGGGACGGGGGGCGTAAGAAAACGACAAAAGTGAAGGAAGGCGTTTGAAAAACGAAAAGAAGGGAAGGGCTGCTCGGAGAACGAACGACAACGGAAGGGCAAAAATCTCTCAAACTCAGGGCGAGCGAACGAATGGGAGGAAGGGAAGGGGGCGGGAGGATGAGGAGGGCTTTGTGATAACATTTCCCTGGCGGACCGCACGCCACAGCTCTGGCGCTGCCATCGCCTCCCCGCTCTCGTCTTGGCGACTTGACTGCCAATTGTTTCCGAACGCCGGCCGGCATCCTCCCGACGCGCTCCGCTTTCCTTGATTCGCTTATTGAGGGCCGCAAAATATTGTCGCCCCCCGTTCGTACTCTGTCCAGCATTCGAAGTCGACGCGCACACCACCACGACGTATGAAAACCACCAAGACGATCCATCACTAGGGCTGCTGGTGCAGGCAGTACGTCCACGGTGCGGCGGCAAGGGGTATCCCATTCCAACCGAGGGCATCTATCTTCCGCCTGCTCTGTGGCCACGGATGCTCGCCCCCCCCCTCACCTGTAACCCTGGCCCCCCTCTCGCACACCCCCACCTCCACGCCACATACAACACTCCCATCCCTTCCCCTAAACCTTTCTCGTTCTATGTATCCCTTTCTTTTTTTATTTCCCTTCTCCCGCTCTCCATCTTTCTCTCTCTCTCTCTCTCTACATCCCAGAAAACCGGTTGTTGCCGCCGCGGCTGATTCTGGTGACGCCCCAAGGCCGCGGACAGCCGATCACGTGACCCGTTGCGCGTGCATGTGTGGGCGACTCTCCCTCCTTATGTATGTGCATAGTTATGTACGCTGTGTGCGTGACGGGACTGGAAGGGGAGATGTTTGCTGGTGTGTGTGTGTGTGTTAGGGTGATGGGGTGGGAGGAGCATGCGGTCTTTTCAAATGGCGACGAGTGGGGAAGGGGGCGGCACTGCCGCTGTTGTGTGTTACGCACTTAGAATCCACGCCGCTTTCAACTAGGGGGACGACAGCGAAGAGTTTCTCTCATCGCGGACTCAAGTAATACTAGAAGGTGACCGAATGCATTTCGTCCCGAAATTTAGCATAATTATCCCCGAAAAAAAAAACCTTCCGATTTCCATTGATAAGTACGTATGAGGATTGTCATTTGTAGTTACAGGTAAAAGGAAAAAAAATTTAATCAGAGCACATTTGTGGTGAATTTACTTTAATACGCTGCTCTTAGATTTTCAAAGAAAAATGTAAATTTTACACGCCCTCTCTCTCATTAAGATCAGATTCATATTCAAACAGGCGCCCATTACCGGCTTTAAATTTCTAGAAACTCGTTTAAAAACAATTTGTTCCTCTTCAATAATTATCTGCCGGTTAAGGTAGTTTTTTGATGGGCACAGGAACTGACCTCTAACCCAACCCAACACTACACAATCTACCCCGCTTAACACCACGTAGAGCACGGCTACATTTCACACTTCAGTATACAATTCATCATTCAACGGCGCGTGCCTTTTGCCTCTCTTCATTCTGTCCAACATCGAGTTTGACTTTTGATTAACCCGTTCAGAAAGATTATGCTTCAGGTTTTTAAATTTGAACGGGGACATAGAAACGTTTTCTTGTTTCGTTTTTGCCATCTTGGGGATATGCATATCAATTTGCTTCATGATCTCACCTTCTTTCAACCTTTTTCAATATTCATTCACTCTTCTTCGTTCTTCGTCCGAGATCACCTGCTCTCCTTGGCTCCTCTTCCGTTATATCCTTCACATCCGCGAATTTCATTCTAAACACTTTTCCGTAGCCTTTTTAGCAGTAGTAGTTTTTTTTAGATCTTGATTAACGTCTTTCATCCTTGGGACTTACGCCAATCTACTTTCCTGAAAGGTAAGGATCTTAGTTTGCCATCCATTCTATTGCGTCCATAGAAACACATTCGTTTTTCTCTTCATCGTGATCGAGATCTCAAAGTTTTTCTCCGAGGCGATTTGGTCTCAACTCTTGGTCCATGCATTTTTTCTGCGCCGGAATAAATATCGGTGAATTCAAACCAATGACCCACGCGATTACCGCTCCAGCGGTATTAAACGCGAGGCGACAGAGGAGCACGGAGGAGAGGGAGCAGACGTGGTTTCATCCGCGATATGGCTTCCCTACCTCCTCTTCCCTTCAGCCACTCCCCCGCCCCAACCCCGGCCGCACGACCGAGCGCACAGCTGATGGAGGCCGAGGGGGAGGGTGGGCTCTCTGCCGCTCCGCTCCACCGCCAAGAGAAGGCCGCCGACGAGGACGGAGGGCCGGCCGTCGGAAGAAAGGAACGGTTACTCCCCAAGGAGAGTCAACTTTTGGCGCCGGCCACTTATAGATGTTCAAAAGACGATGCCCCGCTGTGCATGGTACATCTCTACTCTTTCTTCCTAGCTTTTGGTCCGTATTAACAGTCGTCTTCCACTCTTCAGCGGCCTGCCTCCTGCGTCAAAATGCCCTTCGTTCATTTTTGACGCAGGGAAGTTTTCGGTACACTCAAAAACGCTTGGATATAACTTGGAAAATTTCCTCGCAGGAAATCCTTAACGTTTCCCATAGCGGACCCCTTGTACGCAGGCGAGCTTTACGAATCTCCAACTTCCGAACGCCATGCGCTCCCTAATGACACCACCGAAATCCAGTATATCCTCATCCACACACATATTCCAGCCACGCTTTCCTTGACCTTCTTCCCCTGGTCTTTCTTCCCCCCTCCACGGTAGGGGTCACTTCACCTCTTTTCCAGCAAAAGTACTGTCCAGGCCCAAAACATGGCCACACCACCTCAACCTGTGCCCTTTCGCCAGCTGCCATCCTTAAATTCCCTCTTATTAGGTCATTTCGGTATCTGCCCCACATATCAGCATGCGCATTTCATTTGAGTGTAATACAGGGTCGCACCCAAAAGTGGTAGGGCTGATTTTTTTACCAGAATTTTATTGACGATATACTTACATCGACTTAATAATCTTCAAAGTATACTCCTTGAGCTGCTAAACACTTAGTATAACGTTGCTCCCATTCCCCGTACGCCCGCTGGAACTTTTCTTTGGGGATGCCGTTGATGACCCTCGTCGAAGCCTCTTGAACGGCCTTTATCGAGTCAAAACGTCGTCCCTTGAGCTGTCTTTTCATCAGGGGGAAGAAGAAGAAGTCCGGTGGTACCAGATCGGGAGAATAGGGCAGGTGCGGCAACGTGACAACGCCGTATTTGACCAGGAGCTGTCTGACGACGAGCGCGCCATGGCACGGCTTTTCGGCACCATCTTGGCGCACACCTTGCGCATGGCCAAATCCTGTGAAATAATGCGTTGGACGTTGGATGCAGACAAACCCAACTGGTCTGCAATTTCTTCACTGGTTAAGCGTCGGTCTGTGTTCCGCAGTGTCCTCACTCTGTCCACATTCGTGTCGGTTCTTGCCGTCGACGGCCGTCCGGAGCGATGGTCGTCTTCAACGAGCTCCCTACCCTCTTTAAACAACTTGTGCCACTCAAATACTGTGGAATGGCTTAAGGCAGTGTCCCCATAAGCCTGCTTGATCATATCGAGGGTCTCAGTATCCGTCTTCCCGAGTTTCACACAAAACTTCACGGAATAACGTTGCTCTAAATTCAGATTCATTTTGTTTTTCGACGCGGACAAAAAACTTGCTTCACTTAAAACGGTGTCCTCACTCAACGACAGGCCGCAGACGCCTGAGGTTGGTGTCGGTCTGTTGCTAAGAGCCCCCTCCACCTTACCCTGCCAGGCAGACCCCCCTCCACCGCTCGCGCCGGAAAAAATCAGTCCTACCACTTTTGGGTGCGACCCTGTACGGTTTCGAGGGTATTTTTAGGAGCCAAACATTCAGCACACCGAATATTATGAATTCATTTTTTTTTATTGAAAATTAGAAAGATCTCCTAGTTCAATGATAATAATAGTAAATTCCAAAATATAATCACGTTAACTCTCGTGCTTTAAAAACGTTGATTTCTTTAATTATGCCCTAGGTTAATAATTGACAGAGGAACTACGAAATCTCCCCTTCAATGAAAATCCCCAGCGGACTGCGCTGCGCTGGAAGGGATGCCGTAATAGTCGACCACTAGCATAAGCCTTGAACCTTCATAAGAAGGTATCAATTTATTCTTCGTGGTCCTTTATTCACACTTAATTGAGCCTATTCTGCGAAATATTATTAGCAGTAGTCCACCGGCTTAGGGTATGCCTTTGATATACCCTAACAAAACATACTACTGTACTCGTAAGCCTAACTAAAATGACACAATATCCTCTAACCTCACATTACATATTGCAATTGCTCATTCATCGGCTCTGCATATATTCAACTCCTCTTTATTCATCAAACATGGCTATTATTTTCTTTCTTCTACTTCGTATTATCCTGCTTCTTATAACTTTTTACAGCATAACCGCGGAATACTACCTTGATCAAAAAGTTCCCGGAATAACCACCGTGTGGCGCTCCCATCGTTCCGATTTGAGTTCTGTTTTTTTTGTTAAATTGGTACATCTGTTGTTGATATTCCCTTTAAATCTTAGTGTCATAACTTGACATTTGCAAAAGTTACGTAGCCAAGAGTACATCTATCTCTGTGTGTGTTGGCGATTTTTTACAATTGCAGAAATGGATTTAAATTTGCAACAACGAACTTGTATTAAATTTTGCGTAAAAAAACGGATTTAGTGGCGCACGGACGTTGGAAATGTTGGAAAAGTGTTTCGGCAACGATTCTCTAAAAAAACGGTCGTTTACCAGTGGCACGAGCGGTTCAGAAGTGGTCGTGAGTCAATCGAAGATGATGAACGCAGTGGCAGACCATCGACATCGAAAGTCGGTGAAAAAATTGATAAAGTAAAAGAAATGTTGGTCAATAACCGAAAATTAACCATCAGAGAAATAGCGGAGGACTTGAACATTGCCTATGGATCCGCCCAAGACATTGTGGTTAATGATTTGGGTTTCCGTCGTGTAGCAGCAAAGTTGGTGCCAAAAGACCTCAATTTCATGCAAAAAAAGAGACCGTGTTGACGTCGCAAAAGACATGATTTGCGAGGCTGAATCCGATCCCACATTCATCAAAAGGATCATTACTGGAGACGAGACGTGGGTTTATGAGTACGACACGCAATCCAGACATCAGGCAAGTGAATGGCGTTCACCAAATGAGCCGAGACCAAAAAAACCACGTCGTTTTCAGTCAAAAAAGAAGGCAATGCTGACGGTTTTCATGGATTACAACGGTGTAGTGCATCATGAATTTTTGCCAGAAGGCCAGACAGTAAACAAAGAGTATTATTTGGGCGTTATGAGACGTTTGCGTGAAGCAATTCGCCGAAAGAGACCAGAAATGTGGGCAGAAAACTCGTGGATTTTGCACCATGATAACGCACCGTCGCACAGTGCTATCATTATTCGTAATTTTTTGACGAAAAATGCAACAAATACCATCCAACAGCCACCGAATTCACCTGATTTGGCTCCCTGTGACTTCTTTCTGTTCAATCGAGTTAAAAAACCATTACGGGGAACGCGTTTTAGCAGCCGAGAGGAAGTAATGGAAAAATCGCAGGAAGCACTGATGGACATACCGAAAACCGAATATAAAAAATGTTTCGAGGATTGGATCAAGCGCTGGCATAAGTGTGTTGCAGTCGATGGGGATTACTTTGAAGGGGAAAATATAGATTTAGATGAATAAACTTGTATTTTTAATTTTCTGAATAAATTCCGGGAAATTTTTGATCAAGGTAGTATTGGTAAAAAAAGAAAACTAATTTACCCGTGTTCCTGCAGTCTACCATATACGTATGTCACCTCAGGGGTTAGTGCGAGGAACCGAAAACATTTACATCCAAGTTATCGTTTAAAACATGATGACTTATGGGACTAGGCAAAACAGCGGCGAATCTAAATGCATTTGCAACATACGTTATGTGATCTTTAAAGTGGAATGAGATAGAAAAGCATTTAAAAGCTGGAAATTTAACAGGATAAAAACGACCGCGTTCTCGCTGGTATATCAGCAGGGTGGGCTTCAAACACTTTCTATGGTCGAGACGGGGAGAGCTAATGGATCACCATTGCTGGTGGGTCCGCTATATCTAACGAGTGGTGCAAACCACTGCGGTTTCGTGTGCCATTCATTTCATGTGGGGTTTAAATTATTCGATCGCTATCAAAACTGAACTCTTAACTAGAGAAAAAGATAGAAAAAGTTCAAAGAAAGGCAGCAAGATATGTACTCAGAAGGTACAAAAGAACAGATAGTGTCACAGAAATGTTAGATATACTGAAATGGGAGAGTTTGAAAAATAGAAGAAAAAGGAGTAGGTTAGGCGCGATGTATAGAATTGTTAAAAGGGACGAAGCGTGGGAAGATTTATGGCAAGGGATAGAAAAGCCTAACTTTAAGGGAAAAAACGACCATAGCCTCAAAATAAAAATAAGGACTCAAAAAACAAATAAGAAAAAATACTCTTTTTTTTAAATAGAACTATTATTTATTGGAACCAGCTGCATGGAGGTTTGTTTGAGCCCTTTCCATCCAATTTTAGAAGTTTTAAGTTGAAATGTAAAGCAGCCACTGGGTAATAAACTTCATTGTAGATTTGAAAATATTGTTTGTTTGTGATGTGGACGGAATTTTGTATGTGATGTGGAAGTTTGTTAGTATGTGATGTGGAAGTGTCATTATGTAAAAATATTTTGTCTCTTATCTGTTTTTATGTGTTCGTATGTAATTTTCGTTGTTAGTAGTTATCTTTGACCTAACCTGACCGTTGCCACCAGGAAATTTGCCTAATTGCAACGTAATTGTGTAAATAAATAATAAATAAAATAAATAAACTCTTCAGAGCGAGTTCGCCATTACTAGACTTCGCGATCTGCGGTCGAAGATCACGCGTCTCTGGGTCTAGAAGTTGGCTAATGTAAAATGCCTCTTCAAAACTTCAACACATCATCTTCCGTAATCGTGTAATGATTCAGATGGAAATCCTTATCTCGAGAATATCTTAAAGCGACTAATAAGATCACACAAAAAGGAATTTAATCAACGAATATATCACCTTGTTATTCATCATAAAGCAATTGCCTTTTGGTATTAAATTATGACAAGCCATATGCTTACTCATTTATGCCATCAAACGAGGTAATCCTCTTAATTGACAACTTTGAAAAATGGGTGCGGAAAATCCATACGTTAATTAAACTCCCATAGGATATTATTCTTTCTTTAGATCTACGCACGGTAAACTAAAGAATGTTCCGGACAAGGCTCATGAAAATGTCGATACATCCAATTACAAATGCAACACCATAAGAAGGATTGTTTTCCTGCTCTTTGGAATGTATTCGGTTATCGGATTGTGTGAGGTGAAAGAAACGAGTCGTAAGACAATCAGGTTACAAACTTAAGATCTCAAGGACGTGAAGCCAGTTTCATCTCAAGTTTATTAGATGCCTCACTTCGAGCGTGTGCTGCGAACGGCCACGTCTTTTACCTTGAAGATAAAATGTGGTGAGCATTAATACCGTTTTCCACTCGGATATTATAAGAAACAGCGAGTAATATACAGTTAAAAAATGAAGACTAGCTGAAGAATATAATTATTATCGCCATGTAAGAAAACTATGATACTCAATAGACAGCAAGGGAGGAGGGCAATTTATTTACGCTTTCCCATGAAATCATTTAAATTGGCACGGGGCGCCAGGCAACACGCACTTATGTTTGTAAACAAACCCCAAGGCCTTGAGTGCCCTGCAGTTGATTCAACCGGTAGGTTCACAGTGCAACATTAGCCAACGACAAGAGAAACCTCTCTGTTCATTCCAGAAAGGAATGTATATCGTATCTCTCGCTAGTCCTCGCTCAAAATGAAAGACTCCTACAGTCAGTCCACGCAGAGGGCGACTCTAGCAAATGAGTCATGGCAACTAGGAATCTCAATGAGAGACAGGTTTTTTTTGCCGCCGCGCGTTACCCCCACATCCCGTAATGTCCAATCAAAGACGGTTAATAGCAGGACAAATTAAAAAGAAATACTGTACTGAGTACAACCAAGAGCGCTAACAGCTCCCGACGCATTTTGTCCCTCAACCGTTCCCGCGACGTGCTGCAAGGACCTTAAAAGTGGGCGTCGTTCGCCAAAGCCGTAACATTTCATGAGATAGAGAAACATCTTTGACTCCCTCCCCATTGGCCAATCTGGACTGACCCCACCCTCGACTGGTGAGCCACTCTTCTCGTATGTATATATATATATATATATATATATATATATATATATATATATATATATGTGTGTATATATATATTACTACAGTAATAATTACAGTAGTGTGTGTATATATATATATGTATATATATATATATATATATATATATATATATATATATATATATATATACATATATTACTACGTTTTCTTCTGAGGAAGATGGAGCTAAATTCCGTCGAAATTATTAATAAATAACGTGTGAGTGTTCATTTATGTGTTCTTATACTGTTTGTTTCTGTCCAGGTTTTATATATATATGTATATAAATATATATACATACATATGGGAAAATCTAGATAGAAATCCAATATATACGAGTCGAAACGTAGCAATACACATGTGAGTTCTATTGTGTGTATGTGTTTTAATATTGTCTTTAACATGCACTCTGTGATATCGCTGCTCGTCGTTTCCTCCACGAGAGTGAGTGTATATAAGTAATGTATATTTGTACGTCCTCTCCTTCGCAAAAAGGGGAGAGAAACTAAGAAATTCGTTCAGCTGTTCGGTCCCGCGAGTGTCACTATCATTATTTCCAAATTTTTCTTTCACATTCTCCAATATAAGATCAACATGCTTAAATAATTATTAATAATATAATACAAATATTTTCTTGAAGAATTTGTTTAAATCCGTCCTTGGAGAGTTCTGTAGTTAAATCAGAGCTAGGGTAAATGACAGCCACAACATAGCAGAGTTGGTAGTGTGTTTGCCGATTACTCTATGGTCATGAGGAAACGGTTCCGTCGGGTGAACCCGTTTTACTTCGCCAGGAGCAAATTAACATGATGTAGCGTCAAATTCCTGGCCAAAAATGAATGGTTGGGTGATCAGAGTGTCAAAATAAACCAATATTACGAGAAATACCGGCAGATTTTGTTGATTTCTTGAGGGAACGCAATACTGTCCGGTTTTTAAAAATTAATTATTTTTTTCTAAACTACGACTTTGCTATTCAAAACGAACATACAGTTGGTCCTCTTTGTAAACCAATGACTCTGAATGTGCATTTATGACGTCACCTAAGTACAATTCCTCAATGCAAAGACGTAATATTGTAGAGGATAAATTTTCATGCAATGTTGGCGAGGAACCTCGGTTTCAAGTTTTCTTAACCATTGCTTTGGATATGATTTGGAAACTATTCTATTCTGGAAAAATTTCCATGTGAAAAGCAAAGGTACACTTCACCGGAACAAGAGGCGGAAATCCACCTCCCCTTCCCGAGTTCCTTCTTTCGCGACTCCGGACGGAAGCTCAAACACCATCCAGGAGGCTAGAACGACCTCACGATAAGACAGGAAGAGGATAATATTTAACTCAGTGACAAACCACTAAAAGGAGAAAATTATACGTCTAGAGAACAATCTCATGCCACCTTGAATCCAATGTCATTCTCTGGGATCCGTATAACATGCAATCTTTCTCGCCACAGTCCAGGATTCAGTTTATGTGGTGGACGTATGAAGAGGACGAGTATTTCAGCAACCTCTTACTGTTCGGAGAACGATCCATCGAATTACTCAACCAAGTCGATGCCGTACATCGAATCGTAGTGCATTCGTCGAATGCGGGGGAAAACCAACGAGGGACAAACATTCCTATGCCGTTGGAAAAAAAATCTTCGAAGAACTTGGAAATGCCTTTTTCGCTGCAGCTATAATTTGATTACCGTGTCCAATCATCGCAAGCAGCTTCAAGTCCTATATTTTTAGTTTGACACAGCACTTTTTCTCCCAATCAATTATGTCACATGGGGGAAAATACATATTAGCGTTCCTGTATCACAAAAGATGAAATAACTGAACAGTTTCACATTTTGGCTGGATATTTGCAAGAGGTAGAAAGATAGAAGAAGAGATTGACGGACATGGGAATGGTGGAAATGGGTTTATCTACATAAATACCCCACGATCAACCAAAAATGGGTGTAGCGGGGGGCGCAAACACCAGGTAGGAAGGGCAAGGGATAAATGCGAGAAGGGTGTTTAAAGGATTAGGCAAAGGGAAGAAAACTCACCACCTAAACTCCCTGAAAATACGTGAATGGTGGGGGCAAACTCATGTACATGCCAGCGTAAAGCTTACTGTTAAACAAATGTTAACTTTACCCAATATATACCTAAGTTTTCGGGTATTAAAAAAATGAGGGAATATAAATGAATCACAGAAATACGAAAACAGGTCATGCGTAACTGGGAAGCATGAAGGGGAACATTCTATTTATCAGTGGCCATGAAACTCGTGGTTCCCACCCCTATTTCCACAGGTAGTAAATGTGGCACCATTGTAAGTTGGTAGTTATATGTGGAGTATTTGAAAAAAATATTTGTTTCAAGCAAGCACAGATGGCAATGTCTAAAAGGTACACCGACTACCACAATTTACTGTATGAAAGAGAAACGGATGTGCTAAGATAACATGAATGTTGACTGAATGTGGAGAGTGTGAGGTATCTGAGGTGTGTTTGCAGTAAAAGTAGAATAGATAGGATGTCTACCCATGCACGTGTATAATACTCGTTCTCGCTCGAGATAAGCAAATATTGGCAAGAGGGAAATCTACATGGTAGGTAACAGGTAGACATAGTCTTGGCAGAAGTTTACGTCAGCCATCGTTGATAATGGAATGAGAAGGTTGAATATATCAACCCAATGAAAAAACAACGGGCTACCTTAAAAAGAACACGGAACCGCGGAGATTGCCATGTACCACCAGCGTGGACACGTAGCGGGGGAACACCGCGGTAAAGGAACAATGGGGTCTTCTTAACCAGGGTAACAGTCGTCGGGAGAACGGCTTTCGAAACTCTTTTAACTTGTTCTCCCGAGTGCACGAAGGAGAAGAGAAAGAACTCTCGATTCAAAAAATATTCGGATGATCACGAGTGATGTCATGGACTCAATAAAGGCAGGGGAGTGGGGCACTTTGGGGGGGGGGGGTTGATGACGGAACGCCTCGAAATACGCGGAGGCATTACTACACGCCGCTGCGCACACCTAACGGTCCCGATCGGCGCGACGGGATTTATCAAGCCGCAGAATGAATGGCAAATCCCACCACCCTCTCTGATCAACTCTCAACAGAAGAGGCAAGGAGAATAGTTTGCCTGAAACGGGGAGAGGCAGGTGGCGCGAATTTAAATATTTGTATTTAGATACACTAAAGGGTCTTTGCTAGGTGTATCAATGAGAATTCCCGAACTTAAAAAACTGTATAGAGATTAAAGCATGCTTACACATTTAATGAAACGTACATGAACAGAAAAACAACGTATCAATTTGGATTGTATTATACTATTATTGCGGGTCGCGGTAGTCCAGGAAGTAGAGCGTTGGACTATTGACCGGAGGGCTCGGATTCGATTCCCGGGAAAGTCTCTCTGTGCACCTTCAGCTCCACTCAAGCTAAAGTGATTTTTCGGGTACCAGATTTTCCTGGGCAACCGCAACGGGCACAGGGAAGGGCACTGGCCCCCCTACCCTGATGTGTGAATTTCACACGCCGTCGGGCTTAACACACGTTGAACTCTACCATCACTTACCAAACTGACCTTGGGGTTGATTACTGTGGTCATGGTTTTTACCGTATTATTACTACATAATTATTTAGAAGATAATTGACTTTGGTTCAGGAAGGGGATGAGCACACATGTGATGCCATAGATAATAAAAATGTCAGTGATAGAGAGGAACATAGAAAAAAATCAGGATGTACTCGTTTCGCAAATTACGAGAAAACGTTCGATAGATTATAATTGGGGGGTATTGATGGAAAAAATAGAAAATAAAGAGTACATTGGAGGGATAGGGAACTTATTCGCAACCTGCACAAGTCTCCGGAGTTCTCAGGTGCGTTGGCGGATGGAGAAGCTAGATGGGCAGTGTTAGGAAAAGGAGTAAGACAGAGGTGTCCATTATCGCCCTTGATATTCGACGTATATGTGGAGGAAACGGTTAAAGAGGAATGAAAATTTATAAAAGAATGAAAGTCTGAGGAATAAAATCAGATTTGTGGATGATCAAGCATCATTTAGCGAGTCAACCTAACTCGCTGCTCGAGAAAGAGAAAAGTGACGATGAATATTAAATTAGGAGTTCATAAACCAGAGCAGGTGGAACAGTTTACCCATCTCGGGAGTGTTTTTGGAGCTGAACGTCCAAAGTAGAAGAAAGGAGAAGAAATGGCAAACAAGCTTTAACAAAGGGGGGAAGATTTGTGACGGGAACGTTGAGTAAGAATGTTAAGACACGGCTCGTTTAAACTTAGATATGGAGCGTGGTTCTGTTCGGCGCGGAAACATGGTCATTGAAGCAAGACGATAGGCAGCTAGATTTGGAGGCTTTCGAAATGTTGAAAGAAAAACGGAAAAGGCGAAATGGACGGGAAGGAAACCAACAAAAGTACTGTAAATGGTGGAGGAGGATGGGGATGGTTGGCAGGAATCCAAAGGAAGCACGAAAGACGGATGCAGGACATTTTGATTGGAAATCGAATGTTGAAGACTGTGACAGCTGGGATAAGTTAGGTTAGGCAAGCGAGGAAGGGGCAGGGATAGGACAGGGGCGTGTTGAACGGAATGATGTAAGAAGAGAAGCACGCGGAATTGAAGAAGAGCTTATTGTAATGTCGATGACGTAGTATCTTATTCTGTTTCTTCTAGAGAAGAAAAGAAATGCATTGTCGTAGTCTTTATCCATCCAAAACTTACTTTAAGTGGCACGATACCAGTACTAATACTTATCTGCAAGGTGAATTTTCTCATTAATTTGGCGTTTCTTAATTAAATCATGGAGGATGTGGCATCTAAAATATTCATAGAACAAAAATATTTTAGCGGAGCAGGATAAATCTTCATCGCCAAATCAAAATTCGAATTTTACCCTGGTGCATTTCAAAATGCTCATTTTTAGGTTTCTACTATTATTATTGTTAGGTAATCTACCGGTTAAGGTAGGTTTTTGGATGGATGTAATTACTAATTAAATAATTTGTGGCCCACAGCAAAACAGAACATCCTACTCTACATCAGGTCCCTCTTCATCTCTGACTACTTCCTTCCTCCCTTCATCCCGTGCAACATCCCTATCCTGTTCCTTCCCTTTCCTCGTTTGCCTAACATTCTCCCCTCTATTTCAGTCTTCAACATCCCGCTGCCGGTCAACACCCCCTTCATCCACTTTTCCTGCCTCCATAGGATTTCTCCCAACAAACCCCTCTCTTCGCCCACCATACCAAGTACAGTGAGTTTATTCATAAAACCAATAAATTTGTCTTCCTCCCTACATACTATATTTTCACCATTCTCGCTTTACGCAGGTTTTAAAAGTGTCCGATCGACGCAAATCCACCTCCGTCAAAGGTAACGAACAGCACCACAATACAAATCGGTCTTTTCGACTACCTTACGTCATTATTTTTTTGCTTACATCATCATTTCTCTGCAATTTGCAAATATTTCTATTTTATAGAGCAACTTTCAACCGATGCGCTTATCAATTTGCCTAAAAAACAACACGATATGACTTAAAAGAGTTTCACTCGGTCAAATGAAGACTTGTCTACCTTCTCAGACACTTCTCAGACAGACTTGTGTGCGGACTCAAGATTTCATTTATCTTGACAGTCTCATTACTTAGATTATCTACTTCTTTGTCTCAATCCTAATTTATTGTCGCACTGCAATTGCATTGACTATAATCACTTGTATGACTAACCAACCAACGAATAACCGTCCGCGAATTTGAATTCATCTGTCTAACTCCCGTATCCATGCCCACCTGATGCCTCTTACTCATGTCCCCCCTCACCAGTTCCTTGTCGTTCAAGTTCAAAAACATTATCAGGGAAAGAAAAAATAAAAAGGACTTGAATGGGCCTCCCTTCCTTTTCGGGTTAGGGCGCGTGTGGGAGGCGGTCGGATGAGAACGGGGGGGGGGAGAGGTTGGAGGAGATGCTACGTAATTTCTTCTCGTCCGATTAGAGACGCGAAAAAAATTTCAAATAATGATATTCAGAATCGCGCCTGTGATGTCATCGCACGGGAGGGGAGGGACGGGAGGTCTGTGGTACACGGATGAAAGGTTACGCGAAAGGAAACGGCAGGGGTATGGATTTCGATCTAATCGTGCGGAAAATCGCATCCATCCCGGGAAGAGAGAGAGAGATGCGTATCTCGCCGCCGCCTCATCGTCCGGGGAGGAAGCAAGGGGTCCGCGCTTCCAGCCAGCACCACCTGCCCCGACCGCCCCGGGGGGGGGGGTGAGCGCGGCCGGTCCTTCTTCATCCATCTCGCTCACACCGCGCGAATGGGCGAGCACCACCGCGAAGGGCGATGGGGTTTAAGGACGCCACCCCCTCCCGCCGCGAAGGGCGTGGGGGAACGCCCCCCCCCCTCCCGCCCCTCTCTCTCTCTCGCCCGCGTGTGTGCAATCGCCCCCATACGCGTGCGATTACCGACCTGCGCCTCCAAATAACAACGTGGAACTCGTTGAGGCGAGCAGGTCCTCTTCTCTAACGGCGGGGCGTGTTCGGGTTGACCGGGAGGCGAGGGAGGCCGCGAGGGGAAGGGGGGCCATCGGATGGACCGCTGCACCATGCGTCATGCGAACCTTCTAGTTCCCCGGGCTATTTTAATCTGTTCCTATGTCCATCTGGTCTTTTCATTTAAAATGATAAGTATAAAATAGGAGACTTTTGAGATGTGGGTGTTGGGAAGGGTAGAAAGAGTGAAAATAGACGGAAAGAGAAACATGAGGAGTGCCGGGGTTGTCAGGGGAGGAGGGAGAGTTAGTGGGGGGGGGGGGGAAATACGAAGGCAAGAAAATTGGATGCAAGGCAAATTGAGAGGCAATTGGATGTTGAAGACCGTGATGGAGGGGATATGCGCGTCAGGAACCGAAATTTGATGCATGCAAACCATTCAGAGAACGTTACACGGGTGAGGCAAGAGGGGGAAATATTGGTAATGCTGTGGGGAATGAGGGGAGTCTGAAGTACGCCGACTTGATGAATGATTTATATTGCATTGCAGGGCGTTACGGTGTTTAATGTCGTATTAGGTGGCTTGGAAATGTGTTGGTGTTCAGTTTCCTTGTCCATCGAGAATCTATTTTAAATGGTCGACTATTATTAGAGCCCATGACTCCTGTAATTCAAAATATTACACTTGGTGGAGGCGGTCACCTGGGGCCAAAGATTGGGTATGATTTTTTTTCCTTGATCGTATTAAAATAAAATTCAATTTGACCTTAATGTAATTCTAAGTTAATTACAATTTCGGACAAGTGAAGTATGGACATTATATCTGGCAAATGCCACGATTTCTATCAGCAACAGTAACGCTGAGACCGCAGCCACTCGGCTATTGCGAAATAAAGTGAACTTTGTGGCACAATATTTTTAATCAACTATGAATTCCTCAATAGTACAATACCATCGTTTGCTAAAAGAACACTCCACGCATCGCTAACTGAAACATTTCAAACTTAGAGAAAATGAAGCTTGGTAAAGTTGAGTTTAACGATTTCCACGTTTGATTCCACGCAGCAACTGATACTTATGAAAAAAATACCAATCTAATAATCGTACGCGTATATTAGTTCTGATTTTTCTCCAGGCGATTCATTCAACACATTCACACATCTATCACACAACCATTTTCATAACATTACATAATTTGTTAATCTCTCAACCGATTGGATGAAGCAGCCCGTGTTCAATAAGATGAAGATGTGTTCTTGAGCGTCCTATACCACTAATTACCGAGTTGTGAGAGAGCGCAAAAACCAGGGTATACAGGGACACGACAAAATGGATAAAATTTTTATAATAAATTTCGATAAATCTAATGAATGGAAGGGGAAAATCGATTCAAGGAATTAAGAGGTAAATAGAGACGAGGGCGAATGCAGCCGAGGCAAACCAATTCGTCAAACGACGGTGAAAAAAAATCGCGAAAGCACATTATTTTTTTCTTCCCCCGACGGGGATAAACTATTTCAAAACAGGTACAACACTTATTACGGGTGCTGTAACGCACGTACTTCAGCAATTCTTTGAAATAAGGAACGAGTGAGATATAATGTGTCTTTCCCTGAAACTGTCCTTGATCGAAAAAAAAACACACGTAAAGACTTGGGAAAAGTCTGCGAAAAATATAGAGAAAACATGAACTTAAAAAAAAATAAATTGTGACATGAGTAAGCAAGTGGGGGGTATGGCGAAAGTGAATTAGGCTATAGCCCACACAAACACACACACACACACACGCAGTGAGGGATGAGGAAAAATGAAAAAAAAACGCCTTTATAAAAAAAACTCCAGTCCATTCCGTGAGACAAAAGAACAGAAAAAAAGGGGGAGGAATGAAACGAAACGGCGTTCCATCGACGGAATTCCGCCTAGCTCCCCTACCACACCTCGAAGGTCGGTCAGCTGAGAGCTCCGCAGCAAAGAGCAAGTGCGTAAGTGTATGTGCCCATCCCCCCCAACCCACGCACGCAACGCGCACACCTGTCCCGGCCAAGATACACCAAAGGACGCCTACGTCACACCCGGAATATCTTTTCTCTCTCGGCCAACGGCTTCACCGGATTTTATTCAAAGTTGGATACCCACCATAAAAAAACCATGCCGTGTCGTTTGTAATGACAGTAAACGTCTTGGAGCGCCAAAAATAATTGACACAACGTACAAATTACCGTAGAGGTTGACAATTGTTTGTTCGATGAGGGAGATAAGTATAATGGTTCCGCGAGAACATTGCAACTAAGCCAACCTCAAATCCTGACCGAAAATATCTCCACCCTCGAATTTGAACTCTCTTTGCTGTCACCTTAGAGATAAAATCGAGTGAGCTCTGAGTTGATGTAAATGAATGGAGTGCCGTATGAATCTGACCGAACCGAATGATTATCTTTATAATGGGGATTTACTCGTGCACGTGCTTGATAGGGGGAAATAGGGACACCCAATTCAGGGACTTGGTAGGTATTTAGTGATGAGAATTGATCACATGCGGGCATAGTGCAGGGTGACTTCATTCCAGAACCTACTTATAACAAGGGAGATCTTAACGTGGCCTCTTCCTCAGGAATGGAATGGAAGTCTCGTGGTGGCCATTGCTTCTCCCTCGCCTCGAAAATACAAGGATGGAAATTAGCCTCGAAGGGAAATTATCTTTCCCTGAAAATGGAAATGCAAAGACAAATCTTAATTACGCGTTCATTTTTGAACTATTCCAAGACTAAATCGTCCTCCAATAAGTGGGTCCGGGTTTTTCTTCGCGTATAGCATGATGAGTAGCTTCAACCACGGTCACGTCTGAGGCTTAAGCACATAAAAAGGTGAACATCAGATAGAGAGAACCAATATAAAATGCTCGATAGGGAGACGGAAAAAGAAATACGACCGATTACGACCGACGTTAGCGTCACTCATTTCGTTTTTACAGACGCGATAATTGATGGAATAAGGGAAGAAATATTAAGGGTGAAATTTACGATATGAAAATGCAAATTGGCTATAAACCGTCGGCAGATAGCTACGGTCGAAATTGATCTCTTTAAGGATTTGCCACGCAAGGACGCGAAGGTGCAAAATAACGAAAAAACTGCATATAAGTGGGATGGAATGAATAATTGGCTGCCCCCGCCGGGCAGCCTTAAAAGTGGCAGTCCTTCCACAACGCATCCAGCCGTCAATTATATATTCAATGCATGAGGTCACTTCGCCCTCCCCTCCCCCCCCCTCAAGTGCTCGGTCGCGTAATGAAACAGCACAGGGCCTTGGGACCCAATGGGCCTTGGGCACGGACGGTGCATACGGACCAGGAATTCGAACGCAGCAACTTCACACATTGTAATTACCTCGAGATCGAAGTCAATTATTATGTGTGTCGAAAAATATTAAAACTTCGTTTTCTTTTTGAATGTTCACCAAAAACTTGAATGCATCACGGTATAATTAAGGTGATTTTAACTTCAGTTCGCAAGTAATACCTACGAGAAAAAAAAAGGGGGTGCGATCAGGCATAATTATGGGTTATTTGAAATATCTAAATTTGGAAGAATATCACTTCGTTGAACAAA